>NW_024609846.1:64745141-64914070 GCF_016920785.2 Ixodes scapularis | reverse complement strand
CCGAGGTCTTCCCGAGGTCCTCAAGGGAGACAGGGGGGGGGGGGGGGGGGGGGGGGGGGGGGGGGGGTTTGCAGACCAAGGGACACACGAAAGCTTATGGGGCAGTCGCTTTTGTTAGGCTGTGTTGTTCCCCGTCAGGGACCCCAAACGTTATTTTTTACCTGCTCGGGGATTAGCTTGTCACTCAAATTCCCACAAAAGGGTATTTTTTTTCTCTCCCGCCCGTGGCCTAGTAGCTCCTGAGCGCTGCGCCGAACTGACAAAGAATCCGCATCAGCTCCTGCCGTTCTGGCAGCCGCGTCATCCGTTCAAATTGCACTTTCCTTCCGCAACGGGTAGCGGAAGTCAGACTGCGGTCTCCCAAAGGCCGAAACCCCTGACAAGCCTCCACCCATTTTTTTTTTTTTTTACATGAATATTTGGCAGTGCCGTTAAGCATTATGTGAGATATTATAGGGTAAGTCGAGATGTAAACATTTAGGGCAGGGAGTTAAACATCCGACACGCTAGAGAAAACAAGCCACGTTGCAATGTTCCAGACAGCAATAAAAAAATTTTTTTTTTTTTTGCTGCACAAATTATGTTAAACTTTGGTTCTGACGCAGCACAAATCTGAAAACGATTTGCGAAGCCTAGATACTGCCCGACGTTAGGTGGCGATTCCAAGCACACGTAAGTGACCTTACACGTCAGTCGTCACCTTCTCAGAGGCAGTGGTTTGGCACTATATTGTACTTGGATAAAAAAAAAAAAACAGCTTCCAATCAGCTGTGATCGCAAATCTTTCGTAGACAACAAAGACTGTAATATAAAGAATAGCAAATAATTTTCAACCTTCAAGTTGATAAGAAAAAAAAAAACGGTTTACAACACAGATCTTATTTTACTTTTTAGAGCGCAGCTCTTAGGCGCCCGTTTCCGGCTCGAGCGTCGTCGCCGTCGGCGTAATCGCAACCCCCCTTCCCCCCCACTCCCCCCCCCCCCCCCCCCCCCCCCCCGAGGACCTCGGGTACCTTCAGTGACCTCGGGGAAGGGGGGGGTCACGTGACCCCCCCCCTTAGTACCCTTCCCTCCTCCTCCTCCTCAAGAGCTGCGCTCTAATTCGGCGTTACAGGGAGTTGTAAACGGCTTTCACTTATTTAATTAAACCATTAGACATCACACAGTATTAAAAAATGTTATGCACATTTTAATTTCTCCCACTTAAACTTTAAAAAAGAACTTTCACCTCAATCAAAGGTTAAGACACTATCAATTTTTTTTTTTGTTGCTATTCGCCAGCTCGCACAACACAAGAGCAACAACAAAATATCACCAGGTAACAAATTTCTTTATTAATATATTATTACATATGTGCAAAAGTGCACCAAACTAGTAGATGCTCAAAATGAGCTTAGCAAATAATAAATACAAAACCTCAAACTGCTCCACAATGCAGCTACATGTGTCAACGGACAATTCTAAGTGTCATCCTCCAAAATTTCTCCCAGTGCTACTATACACTTTGAATCAACATAAAAATTTCAGATCAAAAAGTTGTTAATTCAAAAAAAAAGATAAGAAGCTAAGACTCAACAAAGAAACTAATTATGACTCAACAAATCAAAAATATTTAGCACAAACCGTCAAAGTAAACATCACATAGTAAGAATAAATTTCCAGAGAGCATACCTCAAAACTGGGTACAAGTCCTATCAAAAACACAAGAACAGAATATGAAAAACTGAGGAACAAGTTGTAGCATAATATGCACATATTTTCGAAGGCACAAAAGAAATTTACGTCGAAGATTCTGAAAGCAAAAAGCTCTGAACAGGCACCTTTCCAAGTACTCGTAAAATTTAAGCACAGAATGAACTCTGCAAATCAGCGGCTTCATACATCTTATGGAAATTATTAAACAAAGGCAAAAGGCACAGTAAAACATGACATATGCTGAGCTTTCTGGCATCTTCTTCCCTGTCCCCGTGTTTTTTTTAAGTATAGTGTTTGAGAAGATGAAATGTGATGAGCTGCTGTTACGCTCAAGACATAAAAAAAGAATAACTCACAGGAGGTCAGAAATATATCTTAAAAGTGTAGTAAGGCATGCACTCTAGGCATACATCTCAGATGGCATGTATGCCCTCTGAAGCAGGGAGGAAAAGTCTTGGCCCCATACATTTGAAAGACCTCCAGAAAAAGAAGATACGACAGAATCTCGTGCAACGTGCCACATTAATCAGATTGAAGGTCAGCAAAAGGCTTGTACCTTCCCGTAAATCTGAGAGTAAACCCACCAACACTAAAGTCCCTTCCCCACACAAGTTCAACAGCACCCAAAAGAGTCACAGAAACTGGAAAGATGACTAAACCTTAGCCCAATGCCAAACAGTGCTTCCCTTTCCGCCTGTAGCTCAGATTATTTCTTTATCTGGATGCACAGAGAACAGTGAACTTTGGTAAAAATCCGTGCAAACACATCATTGCATGCAAGTGCTGTTCTGTTTCTTGGCTGCACAGTAAACCCTACAAATAGAACAGGCAGGTCATACTGCTAACAGGGTGCCTGCATGACACAGGCCAGTATTCATACGTTTAACTTACATCCATTGAGAATTGTACCATTTGCTCATTGCAGACCCCACCGTAACACTATACAGCCTCGAAGGAAAATAAAATACAAAGCCTCCACTCATGTCATACTGTCATCCCCTGATGGAACTATCAGATTGATTGGTTGGTCGCTGTAGTGCCTGTTCCCTTTTCGGCAACTCTCCAACTCTCATACGTGCAACCCCACAAGCACGACTGCCAAGCGCCGGTCACAAATCCTACTTTCACTCATTCCAAACTCACTCACAACGATTTACAATCTTAAGCTCAAAGCATGCCAAACGTTATCGGTAACTCTGGCTAAACTTTTTACAACCGCCTTTCGCAGCATCATGCTTTGACGCTGCTGTAACCTTTCGATGCAATTGCAAAATGAGCAGCTGTACTGGGTCAGGTAGAAATAAAATGCAAATGGTGGAGTGGGTGGCCTTCAATACACGCTTTGCTACCTGGAGGCCTCTAGGAGCAGATAAAACTACAGAGTAGAGACGAAGGCTGCAAGGGTGTGCCCAGTGGAGTAGGCGTACTCACCCTCACAGCCCCCATCACCACTCCACAGTTTCACCAGCCTCCAAGTATCGCAGCATGTATCTACGGTCACACGCTCTGCCATTCACATCTCATTCGTTCTGATGATACCTACCTTCATATCTATTCTGAGAGCAAGTCGTCTGCTTCTTGCGCAGGGGTCTGCGGTGACGTCAAAATGACGCCGAGCTCCGATAGGCTTCGATTGAAAGGATAGTAGGTCCGACCTTAATGCTAGATGCCTTGAGGTCTACCCACTATTTTTTTTAATCAGCCAATGAGAGCTCGGCGTTCTGACATCATCGCAACCCCTGTGCAAGAAGCAGACAAACTCACGCTCTGCATAGGGAATACTAAAAGCAGGTATTGCCAGTCAAAACGTGAAGTTGCAAAAGGAGGGCAGAAAACATTTCCTTCGAGATGTCAAAGCGTCTTTTTTTGGTGTATACGTAGTCGAGAAATGCTACCTTCCTCGACAAAATCTGCGGCCTGTTCCCTGCTACTTCTTACACCGAGGAAGTGATTACCACGAGACCCCGTTTGTACACTTCAAATGAAACGCCTGGCTCCGAGACGGAGGAAGCATCAGTCGTCTGCAATCAGGGGCACCGTGTCCTTGAAACCCTGCTCGTCCGCGCTGGGTAAGGATTGCTCGCCGAGGACATCATTGCAGGGTGCTTCCATATTGCCTGAAGGGGGGCGGGGGCAGGACGAGACACCTCAGATGGCAGACACCCAAAGAACAAGACAAGGCAAGAAAGGGAAAGGACAGAGCACTGCACAGTAAAAGGCTGTTTGTGCAGCAGACACCAATGTCAGCATTCTTTTGCATGCACATTATTTTACGCTGATGGAAATGGTATTTTTCAGGGTCGCTTCCAGACGCTCTTTAACGTCGCGAGATTTTGGGAAAATTTTAGCCTGCCTCTGGAAATGGCTTAAATGAAAGCCACCTGACCTTATCCATGTGAGGGCAGATCTAAAATAATCTTAAAGTGATTGATGAGGCTAAAAGACGTAATTTCCGTCCACCAAAAATGATGTGCACATGAGAGGATGGTGGCATGCATGTCTATGAGGGCAGGCTTTCAGAGAGCCAAAAACCCATAATACTGATTACCAGTACTACTGCAGACTGTCTAATTCAATTAGGTTTCCAATCTGACTTTAGCCACGTGAGGGCAGCTCTATAATAATGTTAAAGGGATTGACAGGGCTGAAAGACGTTCTTTGTCCACCAAAAATGATGCGCACGTGACGAGACTGTGGCATGCACGTCTGTGATGGCAGGCTCTCAGACAGCCAAAAACCCATAATACTGATTACCAGTGCAACTGCAGACTGTCTAATTCAAATAGGTTCCCAATCTGACTTCAGCCACAGGACGGCAGCTCTATAATAATCTTAAATTGATTGATGGGGCTGAAAGATGCCCTTTCCGTCCACTAACAATGATGTGGAAGTGACAAAACGGTGGCATGCACGTCTGCGAGGGCAGGCTTTCAGACAGCCCAAAACCCGTAATATTGATTACCAGTACTACTGCAGACTGTCCAATTAAATTTAGGTTTCCAATCCCCCAACTTCATTGTGAGTTAAGTGAATGTCAGCCTCTAATATACCTAACCATCAAAAATGTAAATAGTTGTGCAGTGCAATGCTCCTATGCAGTGCGATAAAAAGAAGTGCTAGATTACAAACCACCACCAAAAGACACAGAGGTTTCAGCTGTGAGTATATTGAAGAGGCCACAAGACAAGACGGTGCTTTTAGGGGAGAGAGTAAAGGCGAACGCTGAGGCAGCATCCACACCTCCAACCAAGCAAACATCATCACGCATCCAAAAATGCAAAGCAGTGGGGGCGTCGAGCCAGTTTGCCCTTCCTGAACCAAATTCTTGGTTGCATGGCAGATAAAGCATGAAGCTGACGAGTGAAAGCCAAAACGCGCATGCTGGGAGGCGCAAATAGAGAGCTCTTTTCAGCCACCTCAAGGGTGAAGTGCAGCAGAAATTAGTCAAAACATACATACACATATGTGGGTATAAGAACGATCAACATGCCTGCAAATGTCACAAAACAAAAAAAGAACAAAATTAAAAATCAAATGATGTCAAGACACAAGGATGGAGCCTGTTTTGGCCAAAAGGGCATATGCCATGATCGAAATTACCTCCGCTCCGTAATTGAATGACAAACCTACAAAAAATTTTAATTTGCTGCAGACCTAAAGTTTTTTTTGTTTATGAAACCCTGTGTGCAAGTAAAAGTATGAAAACCACCAGAACTTTTCATAAAAAGCTCTCGCAAATTTGGTGGTCTGAAAACACAGATTATAATCTATTCATCCGCATTTTTGAACCGGCAGCGTTGCCCATTTTGCATGAGCAAAAACTTCAGTGCACCCTTACGCTTACCAAATGCTTTAAGTCTTTCTAACATTGATTAATTTAGCGGTTTTAGACGATGCTGATTAAGCTTCTAATTGGAACCATATGCTCATTTTCACTAAATAAAAAGTTAACCAACAAATTTTAATTAAATATTTGACTTATCGTGTCAATTAACACCCTATAGCATGTCTTCCTGGCCATGTAACTCACCTGCACAAACTGCATTATTCTACCTTTCACTGCTTTCCTTTTTAATAAATCAGTTATAATTAAAATTAAACACCCTACATGGTACTTCATTCCAGCTTGTTAGGACTGCAGTGATAAAAGTGGCATTTGACCTTTTGGAGCAGTTTCTGTAGCAGGCAGAATATTGGTTTGGAGCAGCCACTGGCGCTTTTGGGGCAGATGTATTGCTAAACAAGCTTTTCTTCGATAATGACTGAGGGTTCCTCTTTGATACCGGAGAATATTACTTATTACCTATTGTAATAAGAGTAAAAGGGTGCAAAAGGAACACAGAACCTTATTTTTAGAAACAAGGCTCTGGTCAGAGTAGGTTCCATTTACAATAGGTATTAAAAATGGTCGAAAAACGAATCAAAGCGCAACACTTTAATTGAGATAAAGCCTCACTCCCCTCCCCCTTTTACACTCCCTAGTCTATTTATCCCGTAACTATAATTTCTGTAAAATGCCAGCCAAAACCAGCATATCCGCTGATATGTCTACAAATAAAAATGCTGTACGAACCCACCTCGAGACTTTAATACTATAAACTGCAAAAACGACCACCCACAAATATTATGAAAGCCTATACTTGTACTTTGAATGTGACACTGCCCTTTAGCAGCGTTGGAACCAAAGTTGAGTCAAAGTTGACCAGTCTTTAGATCGACAGCTGCACGGGAACTATTTTGACTATTCTGTCTCTTTAAATATAGGCCCGCGTTCTGGTCTCTCTTTCTCGGCACAGCTTTTTAAAATTAGATGTCATTGTACAATTAAGACCAAAAAAGTACTGAGCATAATTTACGAGTCAATCACGCTAACCCAGGCGCTCCCCCATGTCAGTTGCTGCTCCTAGCACTCCGGTGCAAAGCGGTGAAGCTAGACGCGCGCTCTGGTGTGAGGCAATGAAGGTCAATGCGAGCAGCTCAAGTGCCACGGTACTCTATAGCCACGGCACGGAGGCATGTGGCAGACATAATAACCACGTGATTTCATAAGGAGTAGAAGACCCTAGTTCTGTCTTACCGCAGAGTCCGCAATTCTACTATTTTGCAAAGTTGTCTCGCAACTTTTAGCTCCCGACAGTGGTGATCGACCAAGCAGTGCACCAACCGGCCAGCACGGTCAACGAGAAATTTTCATTTCACTTTAAGTTAAAGCACAGACGATGCTACAAGCCAGTGGGACCAATCAAACAGCATTAAGGTGCAACATCGCAGCATTTGTCATCTTCCCAGACGTGTTCCTTCATCAACAAGACCAATTAAGTGCAGCAAAATGTCCCGTGACTTGTGCTTTTAGTGTGTGTTTGTGGTAGCATGCACTTAAGCCTTCAGCTAAGTTCTGACCTAAGGATGAGACAAACTATACTGTGAATAGAGACGCTCTGAAGAACATATTTGGATAATTTTTCTTTCGTCCTATTCCTCTGAATACAAGGGTAAACCAATAAATCAATATTTTTCTTTCTTTCTTCATTAAAGCCCACTAAAGCCAAACACAGGCGTGGCACAGTACTTAGCAAAAGTTACATTGTGGCTCAAGACATAGCTGACTTTCGTTCGTGGCACAATTTGGCGCAAATGGCAGAGCACTCCCATCACTGGAACTGACCCTTCATAATGGTGTGATCCATACGATGACGAAAAGAGGAAAAAAATCGAGGAATATTAAGAAAGAGAAAGAGAAAAGAAAGAAAAAAGAGGAGGGAAAACGACGAGGTTCGGAGCGGAGAGCGGACGGATTCGGAACCGCTTGGCTCCGAAACACACCGGTGAAGCTGTCATCCACAGAAATTTGCCGACCTGTCCCCACCATCAACACTGAACGGGAAGTCTGGCTCAGGAACGCACCGGCGAAACCATAACAGCAACTGGTCGACTGGTCACCATCTGTACGCTGGCAGTTGGAGTCAAACGAGACTGGCTTCTGCAACTGGGCGAGCGCCTAACACCGGCGTAGACCAGTGCCAACCTCAGCAAGTCGAACTGTGGACGTATGCTCTTTTATTTTATTTCTTTGCAATAAGTTTACTTTTTTTTTTCTTCATCTGGATTCGAAAAAAATAAAAAATTAGTCACAAATATATTTTTTAGATATCAAAAATCAGGTGGACCTCTCAGCTTCCTTTCTTTGTTACCATAAAGATCCTGACAATAGCTGGCGTCCGCAAAAGGACGCTGATGATCATCCGTTTGGTTTTTGGTGCAACATATAAGTTATGGATTTAAAGGAGTTGACGGCCCTGGGTGAAAAACTGGGGACCACAGGAACAAAATTGCGGACATGGGTTGATCAGGAACGAGCTCGGCTAAGAGAGGACAGAGTGGCAGAATGAGAAGCTCTCCAACAGAAAGCGAAACTGGAGGAAAGAATGAAGAGAACACTCCAACTTAAGCTTAGGGTAATTGAGGCCGAGGGGACTGCAAGTGACAGGCATGGTGGGGGCGGCGGTCAAGGACCCCGAGGAACTCCTGCGTCACAGTACCTCAGTCCTCGTAAACTAATGCCTTCGTTTGACAACAAAAGAGGTGACTTGGACGCATACTTGAAAAGATTCGAGGTTATAGCGATGGGACAGGAGTGGCCATGAGGAAAATGGGCCACTGCATTAAGCCAGTGCTTGGTGGCCGAGGCCCTGAAGGAATTCTGAAGGATGTCCCCGGACGACCCCTTAGATTATAAAAAAGTAAAGATGGCACTCCTATGAAGATTTCGCTTTACAACCGAAGGATACCGCGAAAGATTTCGAGAAAGCTCTCCAGATAACGGCAAGACAGGCAGCCAGTACACCACGAGGCAAGAGGGCCAAAACATACAGCGATCTGCAGGACCTTGTGATCGCCGAACAGTTCACCAAGGGCTGTCATTCAAAGCTGTCCGTGTTCCTCAAGAAGCGGAGTTGCAATACACTTCCTTTGATGGCCGTGGCAGCGGGTAAGTTCACGGAGGCACACGAGCAAGACAATTTGGCTCAGTTCAAGGAGGACCATAGCCAGAGTGATAATCATTTAATTAAGGAATGACCTGCCAAGCAGCAAGCAGGGAACAAAGATCAGACATTTCTTGTGCGGCAGAGTTGGTCACAGAGCAACCCATTGCTTGTCCAGACCAGAACAGCAACACCGAATATGTCAGATTTGTCAGAGATTGGCACACGATGCTAAAGCATGCTTTCAGCGGAAGGGCGACAAAACTCGGCTCTCGTGCTTTATGATATCTGAATCTGGAAGCGCAGAATGAGAGTTTGAAGAAAGCCGCATACATAACGACGAAATGCACAATGTGCAGCATAAAAACGAAGCACTCTAGAGTGTGGTGTGCAAAATAAAGGAGCAACAACTAAAGGGACGCATGCCAGCAAAACGTGGACTGGTACTAGACGGAACATGCAGGTTATTACCAGAAGCAATCGAGAAGCAATTGTAGCTTCTCCATACTTTACTGGAGAGGATGTCGCAAAATGTATGGATGAGCCACTTTACGACGTGGTTATTGGTAATGTTCAAGGAGCCAGGGATGTGTTAGACCTCAATCCAAATTGGAGAAGTGAGGATGAGACTGAAGCAGCAGATCTTACAACTTGACAAGAACATACTCGCCACATTGAAGAGCCATGTAACTGCTACTCCAAATCCCGAACCCAGCCTTGGGATTGAGGATGTTACGAGAGACGTCCTTGAAATGGAATAGTTGAAAGATGCATCATTAGATATCTGTCGCAGAACGACTGTTGACCCTCATGTAACAAAAGGGGGTAACACCTGCAGTTTTTATTTGAGTGAGGGAGCCTCAGTCATGGGATGAATATTTGGCTCCGGTGCTCTTCGCCTACTGCGAAGCACCACAGGCGAGTTTAGGTTTTTCTCCTTTTGAGTGGATTTATGGACGACACGTACAAGGCCATTGTCGGTGCTAAAAGAAATCTGGACTGAAGATACAATCAGCCAGGAGCTGAAGACGACATATGGCAGCATCTTAGAGCTACAGAGTCGGTTAGAGCAAACAATGGAATTAGCTCACCAGAAACTGGACGAAACAAGACAGTCAAAAGCTACATTATGACCGAAAAGCGAGAGGTTGACAAATGAAAGTAGGAAATAGAGCCCTCATCTTGCTGCCTACCAGCCACAACAAATTGCTTATGCAACAGAAAGGCCCTTTTCCAGTGGTCGAAAAGAAAAACGAGGTGGACTACAAGTTAAATTTAGGTTATACTCACAAGGTTTTTCATATCAACATGTTGGAGCGGGAACTTACAGAATCGCCTATTCTTAAAAGCGCAGACTTCTCGAAAGAGTTTGTCCTAAGAACCGATGCCTTTGAACACTGCTTGGGGGCACACCGCCCCCAAGCAGTGTATACATAATCTGCTTAGGGGCGCACCGCCCCCAAGCAGATTATGTAAGGACACGAGGGGATACTGCATGCCATAGCATATGCCAGTAAGCAGCTCCTTTCAAGAGAAAAGAACTTTTCTATGACGGAGAGAGTGCCTGGCTCTCATATAAGCAGTGGAAAAGTTTCATCTGTACTTATACGGTAGGCATTTTGTGGTGCAAACAGACCATCAGCCGCTACAATACTTAAAGCAAAGCAGCTCAACAGTCGTGTGCTCCGCTGAGGATTGTTATTGCAAAAATATTTTTTTGAATAGAACATATTGAGGACACTGAAAATGTAGGCTGATTACCTTGGTCGCTTACGATTTTTTGTACTTGGCGAAGGAACACATTATTACAAATTTAGAGGTTTTTTTTTTTTTTTTTTTTTTGGCTAAACGAAAAGAAAACTTAAAAGGGGGGTCATTGTAATGATGTGATCAATATGGCAATGAAAAGAGGAAGAAAATCGGGGGGATACTAAAAAAAAGAGAGAGAAGAAAAAGCAGGAGGAGGGAAAACAAAGAGGTTCGGAGCAGAGAGCGGACGGATTCGGAAAAGCTTGGCTCCAGATAACACCAGTGAAGCTATCGTCCACAGAAGTCTGCCAACCTGTCCCCCCCCATCAACACTGAACGGCAAGCCTGGCTGAAAAGCGCAGCGGCGAAACCATTACAGCAACTGGTCGACTGGTCACCATCTGTATACAGGCAGATGGAGCCAAACGAGACCGGCTTCTGCAACCAGGGAAGCGCCTAACACCAGCGAAAACCAGTGCCAACCTTGTCAAGTCGGATTGTGGACGTACATGTTTTTTATTTCTCTGCCAATAAGTTCTTTTTTTTTTTTTCATTACAAGGATTCGGAAATAAAAAGAAAAATTAGTCGCAAATATATTTCTCCGATATAACAAATCAGACGGAACTCTCAGCTTCCTTTCTTTGTTACCGTACAGAACCTGACACCCTCAGATGCAATTGAAAACATTTTTCGAACTTTTCACAGTAGCATATGTGGTACAAGATGCAGTCATGCAGTGCATTTAAAACAAAGTAAAACAAACAAAAAAATAAACCCTTGTCTGTCGTTTGTTTTCCTTTGCCGTTTTTTGTGTGCTGTATTAACATGAATCAGTACCAACTAGCCCAGTTTTCAACACTCCTACAAGCAGCGTATGTACCAAACCTACATGTCAAATGCCCACAGGTCCCAGGTGTGGTCAAAGCACGAATCACTCTCGCTATTTGTAATTCGCATTATGCAGGCACATAACAGTCTCACTTGGAAGAGGGTGAGATATAAGAAGCAGCAACAGCAAAACTATTCAATCGTGTACAAGGCCCGGCCAATGCAAAGGCGAGTTGCATAGAGCGAGCTGGTGACATACCGTAATAGAGTTTTCAACCTATTTTTCTGCTCTTCAAAAAGAGCAAAAGAGACTACACCTAGCAGTCACATCAACCAAGTCCTAAGAGATTCTGCAATGTAGTACTCCCCAATCTATGTCTGAGTTTTGTTAGTGGCGACTGCCTCAATGATTTAGAAGATGTAGTGATGAACAACAATCTTTAATTTGTTCCAAATAAAATTCTGTTAGCAATGTGGCTTATGGCAGCTAGGCAATAGGGTTGTGCGAATATTCCAATTTTCGAATAATACGCAATTCATTATTTGCTTTGGGGCAAACTGCAATATTGAAATGTGTTGATCACAGTAGGTTAGCCCCATTAAGTGCGTTTCTTACTGAGCACCGGTGCACTGCAGAGAACCAGCACTCGCAGAGCTCGCTTCAGCCAGAGCCGTATATAGAGTTTGGTCGATGGGAGGACCAGGTAGAGCCAGGGCGTGCACAAGACAAAGATAGAAGGTTTGCTGTGCTCTCTTGGTCAACCAGATGGCGAAAATAGTCCGCTAGAGGTGGTAGCGAGAAACACTTTTAATAAGTGCATAAGAGTTAAATGGAGTAACTCTTCATGGTTGAAAATACAGTGCATGTGATGTTTCAATTATGATCATGCGAAAAGATGTAAGAATCGAATGGGCCTCTCAAACTTTGTTCTGCTTGGTTGGAGTCTGACCGCACAAACGGCATTTTCCCGACTCTCAGCACCTGGCGTAGAGATCACGTCAGTCATTTTCCCAGAATTTGATTTTGCATGACCGTGATCTAAAAATCATGTGCACCATATTTTCAGTCACCAAGAGTTACTCTGACAGACTTATTAAGTTTGTTTCTTGCGGCCACCGCCAGGGTATTATTCGCGGCTTCTGGCTGGCCACATTCGAATCTGTGAAAGCGCCCGGAACGCGCCCAACTGGCCCTCGGCCAACGCCGCCTCCTCATTTGCCTCCTACACTTCCCAATGAATGGCCAAACTGTCTTTATATATGCTCTGGCTTCAGCAGGTATTGCTTCTCCGCAGTGCACCAGTGCTTGGTAAGAAGCACTCTCAACGGGACTAAAAGCCGCAATCAACAGTTCGAAAAGTACAAATATTTTAGGCACTTCCTAAGGAGGAAAGCACGCTTTCAAAGTGAGATGGTGCACGTGCATATCTGGTGTATTTAAAAAGAAAAGGAAACTTTGTGAATGTTGATATCTACACTGCAGTAAAGTTTTCCAAATTAAACTAGCTACTTTTGTGACCGAAAAAAAAAAAATATTTGCATAAAGCAAGCATATTTATTAATCCCCTCGATTAGGTACAGCTGGGCATCTCTATAGGTTTAATTTTATGTCAAATGTGTTGTTTACTTGCCATTTCTCACCAATAGACTGTGGCCCCAAATTTCCATGTAGGCATGAGAGTTTGGGGCCACAGCTGGTAAATATACCTAGATTGAAATGAACTTAGGTTAGAAATGAACAAGTAAAAGCCTTGAAACAACAGTTCACAAGTTCAGCTCGGTTTTCATTCCAGCATGGTGCAGTATATTCGATTTGAAAATATTCGGCCAAAACCACTATTTGCTTTAAATTTGCTTCGAACTCAAAGTTCATTATTGACACAGGCCTAGAAGCTAATGTGTGCCTGAGTGAGCAACAAACCGACTAAAAAGTTTTCCGGGATTCTTGGGTTGAGCGCCAGAGCCCATCCCTCCATGGGGGGATGAGCTATCTTTTGAGTATATATGATGGAAAAACTGTGCTGGACAAAACAGTTTGCTGCGACTGGATGATTCTAAATCTCCAATGGCATTGGAAACAAAAATTACACGCACAATCATTCCAACAAACGCGATGAAGTGCAGTAGCTTTACAGAAACACCGTTAGTGAAAACAATTAGGAAAGGAAATGGTACAATGATGAAATGGTTGTAATATGCCATACACACATCCAGGACGATGTCCTAGAGGATGACATCAAGAACGACATCTAGGACAACCTCTAGGATGATGCTCAGGATCACGTGAAACACAACCTCAAGAACAACGTTTAGGATGACGCCAAGGACGGCATCTAGGCCAACGTCGAGGATGATGCCCTAGAGGACAACGTCAGGAACGACCTCAAAGATGACGTCGAGGATGACGTCTAAAACGGCCTCTAGGGCGACATCAAGGACGTCAGGTCAGGTCAGCTTTCGGCACTTACAAGCATATGCAACCGCTGCTTACGCGAATGTTGCCTAGGCAACCAGTGCTTACGTGACCTTGCATTCAGCCACGGACATTACGTAACCTTAATTACACAGCCTTGTACTTCAGCCACGGGCAGTATGTGACCAAGAGGACATGACCTTGAGTGTGGTTGGGCCTATGAGGCTACTGCTTTAAAACAAACCCGCATGCAACGGCACTGAGTCAAGCAAGAGAGCACAACACTGGCACCCTATGCAATGTCCCTAATGCAAGCGCTCTTTTCTTCTCAACACTCTGCCACCAAGCAGGGGAACCACGCAGGAGCAATCGTCAGCACCACCATCATGGGACGACGACCCAAATATCAAATCTGCAAAGAACCATCTTCCCCTGTGATGCCCGAGCAGGAGTGCTTTGAACAGCCTTTGCTCCCCGCAGGATTAGCCAGAGCAGACAAAAAAGAAAGCCAAGGCCAGCGACAAAATCAAATTTACATATACCGTATACATGTGTGTAATGGCCGCGCCCTAATAGCTGCACTATATACGGTATTAAAATTACTTGTGTAATTTGTGACCAGTCATTTGAAGAAGGTTAGAAGCACCATCTGCTTTGTGGCAATAGAACAAGCGACTCGAGAACATTCTGTCAGCAGCTAGCGCCAAACGGTGCACAAAGTTTCGCACCATTTGTTTTACATTTATGCTCCATCTTGGGCTCAGAGTGAGCAAAATCACAAAGCGTACGGACGGTTTCAGTCTTTCTGCTGGCGACTAGGTATCTCCCGCCAGTTCCCACTAGCAACTATCTCAATGGGCAAGTATGTGAGCTACACAGCCCATTTTAAGCTGAAGGATTTTAGTTTGCCAAACAAAAAATTAGAGGTTTCATTTCCCTGGAATGCCAAATTAGAACGCAGCTCTTCAGGAGGATGAGGGGAAAGTACAGAGAAGAGCGTATGCCCCTCCTCCTCCGTATCCTCTCCTCCTCCACCCTCCTCCTCTCCTCCTTCTACCTCCTCCTTCCTCTCCCTCCCTCTCTCCTCCCTCGTGACGTTACTCGTGAAGGTGTGAAGGTTAGTGACCTTCACAAGTGAAGGTCACTAACAGTCATGACCTTCATGACGTCACTCGTGACGTTGCTCGTGACGTCACGTGTGACGTCATTTTAGGAAACGTCCCATAATGCTATGCATGGTGACGGCGACGCCGTTCAAGCTAGAAAAGGGTGCTTAAGAGCTGCGCTCTAAAAGGCAAGAGAGCCACCGGACGAAAGGTCGAAGGTGGCGAAATATATGTATATCGTTGGTGCCTGCAAGAAGGCACTCCAAGAGAGGCAAAGAAAACAAAGCGAGCCTTCCAAGGGAAGCAGAGCATGTGTCCCCAGGTAGAAGATCAGGACAACAATGTAGAGCTGACTTCCGAGGAGGATTGTACGGACTATTGACCGTAGTGCAGACAGGAACTGCCAATGTGTTTGTTAAAGCAATAAGCTCCTTTTTTTGTTTTTCGTTTTGTCCAACACACAGAAGTAATTTCATATGATAAAATTAAGCACAAACTCCTTTTACTCTTGATTAAAACATACAGTGCAAGCAGATGGCACAGAAGAGAGAACACACACAAGCGGACGGGACAGAAGAGAGAAGACACACAAGACTTCTGTCCCATCTGTTTACGCCATATATTTTAATCAACATGCTTTACCAACACACCAAAGCTTCCATTTTAATCCTTCAACTCCAAAAAAAATACTTCACAGAAAAACAATTTCTTTCTTTTCGTCATGTAATGATTGAATTTATAACTTTCACTCTAAAACACGGAAAAAAAAACCTGCGGCTATTACACGCATGTAGACGGTAACACGCTTCCACTCTTCCTATGCGTGGCCCGTGTGCACAAGACGGACTAAGTAGAACTTTCATCGCTTATTATTTGTCCTTAGCGGTGGTCCCTCAAGCCACTTTCGCACTGTTAATACACAATAGAGAAGACAGTCTGCGGACGCTCTCCAAGGCGTGTCTCTTCGTTGTATGACACGGGTCATACAAAAACCGTCTGCAGACATGTTCGAAGCATGTACGACACAAACATACTTTGAATGTGTTCAAAGCATGTCCACAGATTATTTTGCCATCACATCTACAGCGAATTTCATGTCTTTCTGCACAATTTACGAGCGGTGCGACTACGGGCTTGGGCATTATGCAGGAAGCAGTATGCAACAACTTGCACAGCAGAAAAAGGGAAACCGCAAGCTCTAATTAATACTGCTAAGGACCTCGCCTGACAAAAGCGACAAACAATGGACGCTGCTTGCTCGTTACCAACTTTGTTTTCTTTTGACCCCGACAAATGAACATGTATGTGAGCAAGCGGTATTGCCTGGGATTGCTCGAGTGGCTAATAGGCATACTTAGTTTCTTTAGACAGGCAAGTGTTGATTAAGTAAAGAACTGGCATTAATACTAGACCTGCCTAGTCTTTCTTAAAGGGGCAATAAAGAGGATTCTGCGATCGTCTGTCTTTAGTCATAACTGATTCTACATGATCTAAGCATACTAAAAATTCAACAATTACAATCACGCGATGCCAATTTCTCTAATAAAAACATGACGAAAGGTCAAGACACACCACTTTCTGAGCAGATTCTTCCGCTCAAGGAAGGCGGGGCATACTCCAGCAGTGATGTCGGCGCAGTAACGATGGGCACTCCTCGGTCCATTGCAAGTCGCCTGTCCAAGAGAGGCGCCTTGCGATTGGTCATTGAACGCGCATCTTCACTACGCTGACACCGCTGCTAGGGTATCAACCAGGGCCTATCCTGAGCAAAAAAATCCACTCAGAGAGTGGTGTGTCCCTCCCTTTCACTATGTTTTTAATGAAAAAAATTAAGCATCTCACAATTGTAATTTTTTTTTTTTTTTAGGGTGCTTAGGATTTGTAGAATCAGTTACGAACAAGAACAGACAATCGCAAAATTCTTTTAGTGCTCCTTTAAGAAAATGAGGTGGTGCCACCTACCGTGTGTTTCCTGGGCACAGGTGTTGCGGTCGGCCTCAATGTACCATGAGAGGATGAAGAAGAAGAGGCTGCCCAGCACCAGAACGCAGATGGGGACGTATAGGGCGTACTGGAGGCTGAACAGCAGAGAGGAATCGTCCTTGCGGCCCGCCAAGATGGCGTCGTACAGCTGCCCATGTAAGAAAACACAAACATCAATGTGACCCAAGCATTGACAATCTGCCGCAACAGTGCCGATCCCCACACGCAGGCAAGACTGATATACTTTGTGCACCACTGCAGTGAAACCCGTTTAGAACAAACGCACGTACAGCGAATTATTGTAGATATCGAACTCACGGAAAATTTAAATAACAACGCATGTAAAAGTACTTTTTATAACAAACATATTGGCTATATTGAACTTTTTCATCCCGGGAAGGCTTCCAAAAATGCGCAAACAATCGTCTTCTAACCTGTCCCTGCCCCTCTTCCCCCCCCTCCCAGAACAAAATTGAGCGAAGAGAAGCGATTCAGAAGGGGAGAACGCTGAAAAGATACACTCTGCAAGCACGCACAATAAAAAAAATCTTTTCATCCCAAAATCATTTCCTACGAAAAGAAGCGATCCAAAAGGGAAGATGAGCTAAAAAAACAAACTCTGCACGCATGCAAAAAAAAAAAAAATCCTTTCCAGCGCGTTGTTAGAGGCGGAAGCGAAGAGATATGAAAAAGAAAGAGAAGCTCTCGCCTTACAACGAACGTATTGTGGAAGTTCGTTGTAAATGGTTTTTGCTATATCGAATTACTTGCTATATCGAACTGATTGTAGCTTTTCTTGCTGTTTGTTATAAACGGGTTTGACTGTAGTCAGGTATTTCACTGTGTTCGGATACACACAAATAGTAAACATATTGTTGAGATGGGACACTCCCAAAGGAGTTCAGACCTAAAACAAACCCCATAAGAACTTCATTCTTCGAGGGCCTACAGAGAACTCCAGAAGTCTCAAAGCGCACTTTTCAAGGTGTGTCGCACGATCCCACATTTGGTGTATTGAAACTGAGGACTATAAAAGACATCGGGCAACAGCCTTTTTTTAATGAGGTGCAGACTGATGTACTACCTACCGTAATGTTCTGAGAGAACGCCCGCCCCCGAGAGATCGCCCATCCTGTTCTTTCTGGCTAAAGATCTGTCCAATAAAATTCTGAAACATCGCCCACCCCAGACTCCTGTTGGACGTCACGCGATGTCCGATGGGGATTGCTTCAACCGCTAAACTTTTCTGTACAGGCACGTCTGACAAGCCAGTTCATAGCGGGTTCCCGCGTTTTTGTCCCCGATCTGCGTATGCGATATCTGCTACCATAACACGCAAGTTGTTCCCGAGTGTATGTTGCACCGTGAAATGCGAAACTGCTGCGTCCGCAATCTGTGGTATCCGTTCCCATGACAAAGTTTGTAGTGGATTCCCGAGTTTTTGTCCGCGATCTGCGCGCAAAATCGATTTCACGCGAGTTGGTCTTGCATGTTTATTCCATCGCAAAATATGATTCTGCTGCGTTCGCGATCTATGGTATTTGTTTCCATAACATACGAGTTTGTAGCAGATTCCAGCATCTTGGTCCGCAATCTGCACGCACCATATCGGTTCCGGTGACAAGCCAGTTTGTAGCGGGTTCCTGCGTGTTTACTGCACCATAAAACTTTAATCTGCTGCGTCCACGATATGCGGTATTCGTTCCCGTAAGTTGCAAGTTCTTGGCAGGTTTTTGTGGCTCCTTTGCAACGTGAAATGCAAATTTGCTGCATCCGCAACCTGCATTATCCTTTCCCGAGACACAGAAGTTTGTAGCAAATTCCCACGTGTTTATCGCATTGTGAAACGCAAATTTGCGGTGTCCGCTATCTGCGGTATCAGTTCTCGTGTCACTTGGTTTGTAGCCAGTGCTAGGGTGTTTATCTTAAATGTTTTTATAAAATTTTGCTGTGGCATCTTCAAATATATTGCCCCATGTTTTTCATCATTTATCTCTTCATTTTGGGTAGGCATTCTTTCGGAACTTTACGGTAGTTGTAGTTTCAAATGGGTCATACCGATAAAAAAAGTGTGAACACACACCATGAGAATGCACAGTCCCTCTCTTTTATCTACTTCAACATTCAAACATACGCCATCAGCAACAATGCAAAACCAGCAATCATTTGCACTTTATCCGTACAAGCAAATACCGAACACTAAATGTCACAAAACTCTATGTCAACGGCAGGCATACGTAATCTGATAATATGGTTGTGTGTTTCTTGGTTAAGCTATTAAGATGCAAGAAATCACAAACACCATGATGCAAAATCAACTAGCCCAATTAGCCATCAAGATTTGCAGGAGACACTCGACGATTCCGCAGCGTGGCGGTTACTCTGGCCTGCATCTTCATTGAATATTTTTCCGTATTGAGTATTGAGTAAGTGCAGGCGTAGCGCCGTTTCGACGGCTTGGAAAGAGAAGTGCAAGCAGAAAAGCACCAAGCTCACCAAGCCAACGATGTATGGGCTGGATGCATCCCCAAGCAGGTGGGAGCACAGGATCTGGAAGGCCGCTCCCGTCGCCCGTCGCGTGGGCACCACCGTGTACTGCAATGGATGTGCTTTTGTCCCAATGCGCAGTAACACTCGTGACACCTATCTACAGCGAGAGCCGGATGGATATAACACACTTTATATAAATCTAATCAGTTTCGAATGCTCCCACACTGTAATTCACCAAAAAAGTATGACTATTTGGCGCATATATTTTGCAAAAGCATCGAAGTAAAAACTTACCTCAATCAAAAGCTATAAATAAGAAATAGGGTTCGGTAGAGTCGTGGCTCGGTACCCGGCACTTTGACAACTGAGAAGTGCTGAAGCAATACGGCTCCCAGGCTTCTTTTATTGTGGCTAGACGTATAATGGTGATTAACCTAATTTATGTCCCCCTGGAAAAGAAATTGCAGCTTACCAGTAGAATGTCAGCCACGATGGACCAGTTCAGGCAAATAGAGGTGATGCCAAAGAAGAACAGCACCTGGAACATGAGACGTTGTGGAATTGAAGTCACCTTGCCCAGCTAAACATGAATAATTTGCAACAGGTAAGCACACCCAATGTTTGGGTAAAAACAAAAATCCACCAAATTGCCCTTTGAAAGCGGGTGGTACCGACACCAATACTAGATGCCTAGACAAAGCAGATGGTCAGAGGGGATATAATGTCCAACTGGGCACTCCGTAATTTGTGTCATTGTTTTGAACAATGTTAAACAATTAAATGAGAAGAATAAAACACTTCAAGAAGACAGAAGACTCGCAGCTCCCAAAACCAAGAGCCTCAATAAATGAAGTGACAATATTGTTAGTGGAAGTAAGGAAACAAAAGAAAGAATTAATGTGTAAAACAAGGGATGACACAAACACATCCTTCAACTATGCTTGCAGACAACTTTCTGTGGAATTTCAGAAATGAAGAGCGCACGTGCACAGCTCTGATCAACACTCCAGACGCGCAAGCGCCCGTGCGCGCATAGCTTTGACAACAAAGCCGCAAGTCCGCAAGTACTACAACTACAAAGACAAATTCAAACTATATATTATAACATGTCTGTCGCTAGCTGAAAGATGTGCTTAAAGCCCAGAGCCCCTAATACTGACTCCTGAGAGTGTTTAGCCGATGGGTAGAGCTTACTGCCTGCCAACACGAGCAGACTTTGCGGTGCCACAAGATGGAGGTTTTTGCTTTTGGCCACTCCACTCTGCATGCACTAATCCAAATTTGCAATTAGGAGTTGTTTCATAAACAGAATTTCTCGTGCACAGACATTCTGTGACGCTCGCAATTGATCAGAGTATCAAAAAACCAGTCATCCCTTATTGATCTCCAAAAACAGAGCTTACAAATAAGCTTTTCTTTCCTTTAGGTTTTATACAAAACAGTGCCTTCTCAAACCGAAAGGCACTGGGCAATTGAGAGCACATGTTTGCAGGACCTCCCCTAGGTGGTACACATTACAGCACTGAACTTTGGCGGTGGTATTTTTGAGACATACTGAGAATTCACTTCAGAAAGAGAGAGGAATTAATGTAAGTCATATAATTTTAAAAGACTGAAAGCAGATAAGTAAGCTTAGCTGCTGATTGCATGTACGGCACCAAAGACGCTTACAACAACAGGAAATGCTTTCGTCACAGAGATGGGTCCGTGCACTCTCAGTGTGCTCAATTCAGAACAGGTCAAAAATTCAGCATCCCAAGATGGTGAAGGAGATCCCGTCTCTTGGTTGCGAGGCTCCCTGCGGTAGTGGCTAGACTGCCAGCACGTTCGAAAGAATGCCAAACTCTCCAGGTACAAAGTGACTCTGTTCGTGTCTCCCCTCGTTTCGCGCGATCGTCCTTTCTTTCATCTTCCGAATAACGAAAGAATGAGCGCCTCATTCTCTCGATTTCCGGCGGCGGGGACCGGCGCCACGAAGGGACGTGGTGCCAGCACTCACCCAGGTGACGTCTGGCACCTTGTAGGCGAAGACGGAGCCGAGAAAGAGCAGCGGCACGCTGGTCACCATGCCCCCAGCACAGATGAGGGCGTCCGCCTTCACCGAGCGCCTGCGCAGCCGCGCCGACAGGGTACTGCCCACCGTGACACCCACTATGCCCGCCAGCGTCGTGATGCCCCCGAAGATGGTGTTCACCCTGGGCCGCCACATGAGAAAGAGCAACACAGTACGATTAGCCTCCTTTACCTAATCACTATAAGCGAGAAAGGTAAAACGGGCATTCTCAAACGGAGCACACCTTCGCAAAACGAGACGAGAAAAAATAGATTAGACACAAGGATAGAACCAGAACTGTGATGCGTATTCTAGCCTAGCCCCCCCCCCCCCCCCCCCCCCCCCCCCCCCCCCCCCCCGTTTTCTTACAGTCCAATTTTAATGTATGCCGTAAATTTCGTTCAGATTAAAAAGAACAGAGGAAGAGGATATTATTTCTTCTCTCATTTATTAAAAAACCACCAATATATAGAAAAAACAAACATGAATTCTTATGCAAATTCCAGATGCATGTACAATTGTATATCTAACATCCTCATGAGAACTTAAGCTATCGGAGATTTATCTGGAGAGCAAGTCGTCTGCTCTTTCCACAGGAGCTGTGGTGACGTCAGAATGTTGCCAAGCTCAGATTGGCTTTGGTGGAAAGGATAGTGGGTAGACCTGAATTCTATATTCCATAAGGTCTAACCAGTATGCTTTCCAATCAGCCAATAAGGGCTCGGCGTTCTGACATCAATGCAATCCCTGTGCAAGAAGCAGACGAACTTGCGCTCCGCATTGAGATTAAACTAGGTCACTTCTGCCATGTCGCATTAAAGGCCCGTTCACACTCTTGCAACGTCTTAAACCTGGGTTCCTTAAAACTTCTTAAACCAGAGAACACACTGGCGCCATCTATTGGGAAGCAGTGTAAACTCGGCGGTCCGGCATATTTTTTTTAATTTCTCGCACATTATCCTTTCTTTCTTGGCTCGAAAAACTTTTGCAAATGTTATAAACGAGCCTTTCTATGGGTATTACGCACATTTGACCTCGGAAATCCCGCAAAACTTTCGCTCTTGTGAAATGCAGTTGCAGGGTCACTGCATAGATGGCGCCACAATGGCAGTGTGTTCCCTGATTCTAAAAACATTTAAGAAGTTTTAAGAGATCTCGCCTCTCTCAGTCGTACTGGGTCGCAAGAGTGTGATTGGGCCCTAAGGATAGAGCTACGAAACTGTTTCCACCCTCACTAAAAATCCCCTGGCCCCTTCATTCTCTCTATTTTTTCTCACTCAAAATAAGGAATCAGGATGTCTTTCCTTCTTTCTGGTTGCCTGCAAGTCTCTAGGCTTTCCATTTAAACTGCCTTCCAAGCTCAGAAAGGGCACCAAGTCCCCGAGACGACTCGAACAAGCCTTCAATCAACAGCTGCGATCAACAGGACCACGGAAGTCGTCGCGCGAACTCAAGAAAGATTGAGGCTTACTTCCTTTCGTCGGCCGTGCCGGTCGTCAGGTAGAGGTTGATGGCATTCACCATGTAAGTGGGCGCCCACCACGACATGGCACCCGTGGCAAAGGTCACGCAGGTGAAGCCTAACGTCGACCAGATGTACGAACGACTGCAAAGAAAAACGGATAATGGCAAGACAAAGGTGAGCAAGGTTCTCGAGACGTTATTCAGATAGATAACAGTGACGGAGTCGCTAAGAGTGGGTCACTAACTACAATGACTAAAATTCTAAGTTGAAAAGTCTGCCTTAAGTGCAGCTCTCTTTGTTTTTCGAGGAAGCATCGAGGGTTTCTCCGCTCGAGTGGGCCATTTAGCTGCATGGACGCTCAGCCACCGTTTGTTTCAACGACCAGAAAACACGCTGGTCCTAAATGCAGTCAGGAAACTGTACTTGTAACATGCTGAAAAAGTACTCTCGCTCCTGCTTTGTATAAAAATATGCAATTCAAACCAATCGGCTGAAAAGAGAATATTAGAACGATAAATCCAAGAGCTCATGCTCGTGTGTTCTTGCAAAAACATTTTTTCCATCTGCTTGCTCGACCTATGTCATGACTAAACGTCATGCCACTATGCACAGTACAATGAAACTATGAATCATTACTGCAGTATGCACAACTTGGAAGATTGAAGATATAAGGAGGCTGCAGGTACAATACTTAATTCCTTCAACACATATATCAACAACTATACCCTCGTATTTATTTACTTGTGTGCGAAAGTTTGCGTTGCAATACAAACTATGATACTCGCCCAGTTTCTGCCAGAGCTACAGAGAACAAAGATGAACTCAAACGCAATGATAAACTAGCCGATGCGGGGAGTCACTATTTTGGGCAAAGATAATTAAAGGCAGAGTCACCTCTTAGTCAATATTTTGAGGAAGAGGTGACCCTGCCTTCACTGCTGCAGTTACCTCACGGTGAAGTTTCAGTGACCTGGTATGCGACGTTCATTCATTCCCCTCAACAAATCCTTGCGTGTTCTCTCAGGCAGACCCAGTATATTCATGCGACAAACTTTTCGCAGTTGCTTTCTGTTTGCACAGTTTTAGAAAACTAGGCCACTGCAGGATGACTATCACAAAACATCTAAAGCAACTCCTGCTCATTGCGAACCCTGAGCTGTCCAAAGAAAGGACTGCTCAGGGTTCAAACCCAGGACTTCAGAGGTCGACACGAGACCCCTGTGCTACAGAGGTGGTGCGGATGGAACCGTAACAACTGGGCAGCTCTAGCGCAACCTGCCAAGAGCACTCCCGCCAAAACTCGTGCATGGCCCCCGTCTGGGGAAGGCGAGAGTGAGAAGGGAGTGCTTCTCACTTGCGTGCAAGCGAGTACAGGTCGTGACGCAGCAACGACGGCCCCAGGTTCGAGCCCCCATCGCTGGCCCCCCTTAGGGGCTCGCGCAGCACAAACAGAATGAGCAGCACCGCCACCAGCCCCAGTGCAGGGGTCACCTGCAACGAGCACCATGTTTTAGTGTATGCCCACTCTTCTGATAATGCCACGCTGCAGAAACGACGCAAAGGTGGTCGAGGTTATGAGAAAGACAATGTTTCGCTAAGAGGCTTAGCCAACCAAAAGAGTGCATTGTAATTAAAAAAAAAAGAGTGATCAAGGAACACTAGCTAACTTTTTGACAAATAGTAAAAGAAGTAAGCTAGACTCATTTGCATTCCACCCATCTTGAGGTTTATATTCAAATTAATGCTAGCTTGTGAGCCCAAAATGATGTATTCTAACAAAGAACAGGCTCGCAAGACCACCGGTCATAGAAAAACATTTATTTGTTTTTCTTTTCTTACAATTTTTCCTCCAGGAGTTCTAAAATTTTGACATGAGAGAATTTTAGAAGACATGTCTACTTCTGCCTTAACTACCTCTTTGCGAAAACTTACACATATGTGCAGTGCAATAAGTCAACGATACTTTAAAATAGCACGCCGTGTGAAGGACGCAGCAGAGGAGTGGTAAGCATGCATCAAAGGGTACAAGGCTTCAAAGAGTTCAGTTCAACAAAAAGATAGGCTTTACCAGCAACATTAATGCCTGCAAGTGTGCAAAACAAATGAGCCACCAGTCGCAAACAGACGGAGAAAGCTGCACCTCTTGTTTACGTTCTTAAATGCTGGCAGAAGGTCAGGAGCCAAAAGAGCAATAATAGTAACCATAAACTCACACTGCATGATCATATTAATGAATGCTGAATGAAAAAAGCAGCACCTACCCTCAGTGCCCAGTACCAGGCACCCATGGCAGAAGCCACGGAAGAGCCCACGATGTAGCCCAGGCCACTGGAGGAGCCCACAGAAAAGAGCAAGAGATCATGTCAAGAACAACAAAGTAAACCAAACCAAACTGGACGTTTGTGTGTAAACAGCGTTAGGTTTGTCCGCGTTTGAGGTATGGCGACACGGGTTTACGCCGTAGACGAGAACATTAGCCAGTGCAGTACCTAGCGTAGAGCCTTTAATGTACATCACACTGTAGCTATACATGAATGCATGTCAGTATGATACTCATCCAGGTCGAAATGGGCAGGAGGGGAAAGGGGATTGAACCCGGGGTATGTCAGTTCTGCAGTGCGAGCTTTCACTCTATGTGCTCCGAGCTGCCCAGTACAGTATTAGAGCGTACTAGCTGCAGTGCGCAAGTACGCTCCAATACCGATTCCCCTCAAAACAAGAATGTGCAGTAAAGCCTGCTTTGTAGCTCTTACTGCCTTCTGCAAGAAAATCTTTATTTGATTTTTTTTTTTTTTTTTTTTTTTTTTTTTTATATTTATAGCATTAGTAGCCAAAAAACAGAGAAAAGCTGACAACACCCGTCTGTGGACAAAATAGTGGAAAGGGAAGCGCGCCGCGTAGAGACAACACCTCATAGAAGTTAAGGTTGTAGTGCTTTGAGTCGCGACGTCACAATGGCCAGAGAAGAGAAGCCACGTTAAGAAAAGGCACCCACTCTGGTTCTCTTTGTCCCGGCGACGTCATGTGCTCACTCGGGTCACGTGGTTTGTTTGTGCGCATTTATCCGGCATTATATGTTGTAAATGCGCAGTCTCGTATAACTTATTATATATATAATATAAACTTAATACAAAACACGTTACCAAAATTGAAAGCACCAAATTTAAATACATAATCATCCGTAACCGCGGGACCAAAGTGCAGTCCCGCAGCTCCCCACACTTTTCGAATGAATCAGCTCCGGCGACGACATTTTCTTCCCTCATACAGGCTCCGATTCTGATAAATTTACATTACGTGTGAGCTGCTGACTGTCTGAAAAGGAATGCCGAGACATAAAAGAAGAGATTGGAACCAAAAAAAAAATTCAGTCGCCACCACAGGGAGCACACACGAGCAGAAAATGGGTTGTCGACAATAAGCCTTTCATTACTTCCATCCCACGCTTCTGCCGCTGCTCTCGTGTGTGCTTCTTTTGTGTTTGTTTGATACTACGGCATTTATGTTGATTCATGAAGGAAGTCCTGCTGCAGTGTGAGTGACATGTGTGGAGACTAGTCAACGATGACACTGGTCGATTATCGATAAACCTCTCTCCCTCAACAGAAAAAGAGACGTCTTGGAGTTTGTGCTAAAACTTTTTCCTGAGGGATACTGCAGGACGTATGGATATGATGGACAAGCGAGAAACAACTTATTTACGGGCTTTGTTGGTCATGTAGGAGGCGAGTAGATTGCTGCAGTCGGTTGCTTTAATCTCGTCATAGAATGGAACCTCATTCTTCGTCGTTATTCCTGTGCAATCGTGTCGACATTTGGCGTGTTAACATTCAAGTTTGCACTGGAAAACAAGTTTATGTGCAATTATTGAAAGTGCTTTGTTTCTGCTTATGTGTTTTTTTTATACTAATGTCATTGTATTGCCTTTACCACATTTTCACAACAATCCTAGCTGTATTAAGGTAAAAGCATTATTAAATAAAAAATAAATTATAGTTTGTGCCAAGGCAGCTCGAGCCCATAAGAAGAAGTGGATTAGTTCGCTGTAAGTAGCATGTTTAGTACCCCTGCCACGCGGAAAAGTTCATATCTTTTCATTAAATGATATTATGGGATTGAATCAGCTCGCGATCCTGAGTGACCATTGTCGCGAGCTGATCTGCCCACCCCATAATGTCGTTCGATCTAAATTGCATTAATTTTTTTAGGATATAATGTAAGAATTCAGTGACTGCATGTATTAACATCACTTACATGATTGTAAGTTACATTTGGCTAGCCGCGTCCGCGTTGACTACGTCTACCCGATTTTTACTGTGATCCGTTTTGCTGTGTCCAATCACTGTGTGTCTCGCCATTTTGTGGAAGTAATTCTGTATAAAATATGCATTCCTACAGCAATAATTGCATGCTTCAATGCTTTCAAATTAAAACAATCACATTTTTCGGTAGACGTCTCATACGCATACCTCACGCCATTTCGTACCGATTATATTTAGCAATGTATTATTCTGCCCGTGTAATAAAATGTTTTCTAACCCCGTTGCTAGGTGCAGCTTTCACTTCAGGTAATAAGACACGCTTGTGAGACTTACGACGGTCGATCCACGCACGTTACCTTCGCCTCGGCGCTTCGACACGCGCTCCCGATAGCCTTCCTTTGCGACATCAAGAGAAGAGCGCTACGGCCTTAGCTTCTAGGAGGTGTTGGTAGAGAAGGAGAGCAGTGAAGGACAAAGGCGAGAATGAGGCGACGTCACGGGGTGGAAGCCAATACACACACGGATGCTGGGGCAGGTATGAACTTGCAGGTGTGCAGTGTGAACTAAGTACTAGCGCTGATCCAAGTAAGCGGCAAAAAAAAATTAAAAGGGCAGTGCAACGATTTTCAGACTTTGGCCAATTAACTGCGGAAATTAATCAGCGTCACCTACAGAACGAAAAACAGAAAACCGCATTTTCTTGCAAGTGCTAGTTCTTATTTAAAAAAAATGAAACAAATCCAAGATCGAAGTGCCTCTCAACTCTCCAAGTCGACTTTCGAGTGACATACTCTAGGGGTTCACGTAGTTACCCCTTGGGTCCTCTCTTCAGAGACCAGCCACCTCCTCCGCGATTATCGACTTTTAAAAATTAGCCTCGTCGAAGGTCGCGGCGAGCGATGGAAACAAAGGACGGTTCGCCACGGGGCTGACGGCGAGTGTAGCAGCGGAGGGGGACAGGGTTTGTTGACTTCCGTGTACCCCCAGAGACGCAGTCAATTTAGTTCCCGTAGCCGCCACAGGCGGCTGCAGATCGGCAAATAATTTGTTGTTTGCCTTGCGATTACGGAGCAGATAAGCAGTTTTTCGGGGAAAGGTGACGCATTATGGTCACTTGGGCTTGCATAAACAATATAAAAAATGCAAACTGGCAATTCTTTTAAGATTAAAACCGTTGTGCTGCCCCTTTAAAGGAAGATCCATTGGTGGATTCTTAGGGAATGCATTGGCAAAACCCTTGGGAAATGCCACGGACGTCCCCCTTCTGGAGATACTAATACTGAACCCGTAACGAAGCCAAAAAGAGGCAGCAAAAAGAAAAGAAGCCAAAGAGAAAGCCAAAACAGAAAAGCGAAGGAGTCAGTGCTAGCTTTTCCCAAAGGGGGATGTGTGCAGCGTTTCCCTAGGGTCATGTGAAAACATTCTCTAAGGATCCATCAATGAATCTTTTTTTAATGTTTTTTTCGTGTTGTCCATAACCAAGACTTTGAACGAAAAAAGTAGGGCCAAATGTTACTGTCCGGTTCTTTGCGGACGATTGCTTGTTGTACTGAAATACTTCTTGCTATAGTGACCAGGTGCGGCGAAGTTCTTCTTTACATTTAGAGCAACTGTGGTGTAGGCAAAGTAAAATTATAATTAACTGTGACAAAAAAGTATTCTGTAATAACAAGTAAAAAAAAGATCCTCTCATTTTTGTATGCTTTTGATAATTGACATCTTGCCAAAGTTTGTCAATGTAAATACCTAGACATCGCAATATCCTCCGACTTAAACTTGGACATATGCATTGAGAATGTTTGCTCCACTGCCGAGAGGAAGCTCTGGTTTCTTAAGCATAACCTTAAACTTGCTTTGCCCAAAACAAAACTAACAGGTTACAAAAAAACTTGTATGACCAACCTTAAAGTACACCTCCATCATGTGGAAGCTTATTTAAGCATACCAGATAAGCACACTTGAAAGGTTCAAAGAATGGTTACTACGTCTATATTATAAAAGGATCACACAACTGAGTCAGTACAGGACTTACACAACTGAATCTACCACTTCGTTTTGACCACCAAAAAATGGTGCATTGGCCTCACTCTCCAGGATTAAAATAATGTCTATTTAAAGTTACTGTTTATGCTCACAGGGGTGGAAGCAAGCTTCAGCCTTTTGGAGCAGGTCTGGGAGCAGCAAAGATGTTCCTTTGGAGCAGTAAAAGTTCAGCTTTGGAGCAGCTCAGGAGCAACAAAAATCGAGTTTCATAGCAGTATAAGTACTTAAAAGGTTAAAACAGCGCAAAAAACGACGGACAGGGTAAAGAAGGACACGGACAGAGTGCTGAGCGTTTTAAGTATGTCATACCAACTTGCCCAGGCTTCAACTTTAGCAACAGTATAAGTAAATCTTGGAGCTGGTAACTCGAGTCAAACTCAAACAAAACCCATATACAGTCACCCGTGAACAAGAAGCCGAGCTGGCTTCGAAACGTAGGGCACATTGAAGAAATTGGTTAGAGTCTACGTTGTACTTTTTCTTATTACTTACCTAACCAGGCGGAGTTTCGCCGAAATGTTTACATTTAAGCTTGTTTAGGAGTTTAATAAAAAAAATTGACTGACAAAACTAGCAAGTAAGACCATAAAACAGAAGGTTTTCCTGAAGTCAGTGCAGAGCGCAAGTTTGTCTGCTTCTTGCACAGGGGTTGCGTGACGTCAGAACGCCAAGCTCTTATTGGCTGACTAAAAAAAAAATAGTGGGTATACCTCAAGGCCCCTAGCATTGAGGTCTACCCACTATCATTTCAATCAAAACCAATCAGAGCTCCGCGTCGTTCTGAAGTCACCGCATCTACTGTGCAAGAAGCAGACGACTTGCTCTTCGCATTGCTTGGATGCGTTCCAGCGCAACGGTTTAAAATTTGTTTCGCTCAGCAGGACATTCCCACTGTTCTCCTGGTCCTCACTGCCGACTTGCTGTTTGGGTGCCAGCAGATGTATTCGCCACGTAAGTCATTTACAAGAAACTCTAGAGATGATCGAGGCAACCAATTATCGCTTTTACATGTTACGTTTACAACACAAACGAGGAACGCAGAAGCAGTCTCAGCAAAAGCACTCACTCCAAACACGCTAAAATAAATATATATTATGCCAAATGTTTAATTTTATAGAGTAGTTATTGCTTTCCCCAGAAATTAGATGATCGGTGAACAAGTGTGCGTGAGTGCGTGCATGTCGTGGCGGGCGGGGGGTGACACTACAAGCTATGTGAAACGGGAACTCTTCAACTTCAAAGTTTCCAAACTTTTCCCTCACCACAGTCTCGGGTTTTAAACACCCTGATTAACTATCACCAGCTTGCCTGCACACTCAGTCTTTTTGCTACTGATACATATAGCAGACAAGGCAAACTCGCGTGTGCTGTAAGTATGTCGGAACTCACTATGAACTTCCCAGTCGCGAATACGACAGCAGAATGCGGACACAGCGATTCGCGCTTCACAGTGCGATATAGACTCAAGAACCCGGCCCCCTCAAACTCGGGTGTCCCAGGAACCAACATTGCACGCAAAAACCACAGACAAAAAAAAAAAAAAAAAATTGCAAGAACAAATTTGGAATTTGCATGTCATGAGAATGACATGCAAATTCGTAAAGTCTCGTACAAACCCCGCATAGAATGGATGCTGCAGATTCAAGTGTCACAGTGCAATAAGCACGAGGGAACCTGCGGCGAGCACGCTTGTCGCGTACCGATACCGCAAATCACGCAATAAATGCGATTTTAAAAAAAACACAAAAAACACGGGATGTGCGATTTTTGCGGCAGGCGTTTATACGAGACTTTACGGCAATTTAATGCCGTGTGTGTAGTATCTCGAATACAATCAGTCATGCTCAATGCCACTGAGCAAAAAAAAACATTAAGTAAATGACGAAACGATGTATCGTTTCGTCGTTTGTCAGAGTTCTGATGAGTACTCTGACAAAGCGACCTGCGCATGTGCCATTTTCGGAGATCAGACTTACATGCCGTTGACACGACCACATCGGTATGGTGGTTTCATAACAATAGGGCCTTTTAGCAAACCGTTACCGAGTACCGCGCCCTACCAGAGCCTTTTAAGCATGCTTGTAAGCGCGTGCCCCGCAGTCACCGTATCACTCCAGTAGTGCACGGTATGCGATAACGGTTTGCTAAAAGGCCCTATTGGTTCAGAATTACATAAACGAACACAACACAGTAAGCCACTAAACCAATAAAGAAATATACTCCAATAAATATTGCCATTAAAAAAAATTTCGTTTGGCTAGTTTTGGTGCAACATGTGCATTTGGGAGCAGGATGGCACAGCAAAAGTGGATTGGGCACACAATGGCACAATTGGCACAGCGCTTCCTCCCCTGTGCTCAGGACTGACACGTTTAATATCAATCCAAATCGCTACACAACGGCCTGCTTACAAAGACCTCCAAGTAGCAACCATTCCGACCAAATTCAATCAGAAAAAGCAAGCAATGACACTTATAATTATTTACTCTTCCCAAAAACACTTTCAGATTGAAACACTTCACCCCAAGAAATAGACAGTGACAATGTACATAGATCTGTCTGAAAAGCCATTGTACCAACTGTACATTAAATGTTAATTAACCCTGCAATTAAGTTTCGTTTAGATTATGTGTGTTGGCAACCGTCCTGTAAAACGAGAGGTTTTATGCTTGCATCTCCAGACTCCCAGATGATCCATAAATTAGTTTTATTTGGACGCTGTTAGGCTAGTTTCACCTCACATTACTGCAGCTGTTTTTTTTGTTTGTTTTTTCTGATTACTTGGCATATTGGAAAGTGCCTCGTTTTTGTTTTGTACTGAAATGTACCTCTACACTGCCGTAACAGCCCTAAAAGGGCTAAGAGTATAAATATATAAAAAGATAAAATAGACAATGCATGCACATAATTGGTTCATTACCTTATTTTCTTTATATATTGTGCTGAATCTATGGCATTTATCACGAGTGCCATTAGAGGAACGGCAGCAGTATCCTCTGCTGGAGTGGAGATGTGGAAATGAAGGTAAGAGGAACGGGAACAACAATAATGTACAAATTCCTCAGGAAAGAAAAAAAAACATGTTCCTATCCGACAGAGCAGGATACTCCATTAGCGTTTCTCCTGAAAACATCCCAAGGCACAGCTGCGCAAAAGGGGGACGAAGGCACACACCTGTCCCCATTTTGCGAAACTTTTTGTGGCTTTCAGTCTCAGGATTTATTAGAGTGGGACAGTTCCCAGCCAACTTGTCTTCTAGGTAGAGTGATATACAACCTAAACAAACTTGAAGCGACCCAGAGAAAATGTTTGCTTAATTGAAAGTTCTCTCAACTGAATGGATTTGGCACAATGGGGTCTTGCAAGGGAATTTTACGAACGTTCACTCATTGCAATAGTTTGGTCTTCTGGATAGTTTGTTCTGCTGAATAGCTTGTTCATCTGGGTAGTTTGTTCCCAGCCGGATATTCCACCCTATTATTATTTCAAAGAGTGTGTCACCACACCTGCCCACAGGGATGGCAAAGTAGAAGACTGCCAGCATCCTGGTCCTCATGGGGCCCGCAAAGAGGTCCCCAATCACCGTGGGGGCCACTGTGGAGTAGCTGGCCTCCCCAACGCCCACCAGGGCACGCAGCACTGCAAACCACCCAAATTGCTGCGCAGAAGATTAAACAGTCTTCACTCTCGAATCAGGACACAAAATGGCAGGTCTTTTTGCTAATGAGTCAATTCGTTACCCGCAGAAACAGATGTGAATTCCCAAGGCAACACACAGGTGCTTTTGCACAGGATGCCGTTCCGTTCCACCAACCCCCGCCAACGGGTTTTTTTATCTGCAGCTAATTCTCTCTCCTCTATAATCCCTTTCCCCGCATGTGCAATATCTTTATGGTGTCACGTGACACAATGATGTCTGGCGACATCACCTGATATGTCTGTGTGTTACATGACAAGGTCATGTAACACTGCAACATCACATGACAACATGATGTCACGTAAACCAGAACATGGCCAGGGCCGGATTAAGTGACGGGCTAAGGGGGCTGCAGCCCAGGGCCTCAGGCTGCCAGGGGGCCCCGTGCTGGCCCCCAGAAATTTCAAAAAGAAATGCGAGTTGGTTTCAATTATAATGCAATTAAATGCAAAGGGGCAAGCGAGCTGGACAAGAATGACGAAAATAATCCCTGGAGAAGGGGAACAAAGGTTTCAGTTCAAAACAGCTCAGACCTAAAGGAGGACCAAAACTCAGAGGAGCTTCTGAGCCCTGGCTACATGAGCAAGAGCTACATACATGCTACACATTATTTTTTGTTAATTTTAGGCCCTCCAGCGTAGTTTCTTACGGAAAGTTTCCTCCAAAAAGACAACTTTAAAACAAGCAAAAATAAATATTGGTGGACCTCTCGAAGCCAACCTTTCTAACCACTAACAGGCTTTTCAAGGAGCAGGCTTGTGAGATGTACCCTAAAAGTTTCCGAGAGGCGGTGACTGCAACTTCTTGGAGCATGTGTCTAATCTGCCAGTGCAATACAACACTTTTCGTGCCACCAAGTGGTACGATCGCTGAAATTTTTTTACGAGCCTCTGAGGTATGACCTATTATTCTAGCTTAGAATAATATGTCTAAATGGCTAAAATGTTCTTAATTACTGCAATTAGAAGAAACAAGACCACTTCCAAAACTAATTAAAACATTTTCCTCTTAAGATAGACAGCATGTAGGAAAGAAGCTTACAAATATGTCCTTGATCTTCATGAGAAATGCCTGTGAATATGCTTCAATGACAGTGGTTTCTATATTGCGATTGCATTCAGTCTTGGTTATTTCTTTTATTATTTGAATGCAGAAGTCTGTTAGTTTGGAACACGGGAGTCCAGTTATTAGAAGAGTGTGAACAAAGCGGTTTGAGCCCCAAGTACATTAACTACCAAGATTACTTCGTTGTCTGTGTTGCTTTACTGTACGAGTCAGTAATTAATTAAAAAATGGCTAGTTAAACAAGCTCCAATAAATCGGAGCAATTTCTGGAATAAAAACACCATATTCTCGGGAAAGTTCTTGAGTTGCGACTCGCAAAACATGTCTTTAAGGGCAGCAATTTTTTTTTTTTTTTTTTTTTCTTGTATGGAGAGTTTTGCAGGTATGCTTTTGGTTACTGTCTAATGCAATTTGTGCCCAAGTAACTATGCCACTCGACATCAAGGGGGTCCCCATCTGTACCATCTCTCTAACTCAACATCATGACCTCTCTAACTCAACATCATGATGAATGCATGCAAGCCGGAAGAGACACATACTGCATAAATAATGTTGCAGACGTGGTCAAACAAGTTCATAAAAATGCGGAGTCGCTATTTTTAAATTTTTAACAAAAGTTCACGAGGCCATGGAACTGCTCAATGTGCACGACCTTTCTTATCATTTTCACCAATCGTTCATTGCTCTGCGCTCTTAGTGAGCGATTGACTTCTCCCAAAACAGCCTCTCATCTACAATCGCACCTACTTCATTTCCATGTAGTGAGACCCAAATTCCCTAATCAATGAACTTACTCATAAAGAAACCTTCTAAAATGTATCATAAAATGAGCAATATTTGTACCTTTTAAGGTGGATAATTATACAAATTGCAGTCCCTCCCATTGCCGTCATTTTCGTTACAACCACCACCATTGTCATCATATTCAGTACTATCATCATCGTTAGGGGCCTCATGAACTGCTTTAGTCCAGGGCCCCCAAATTCCTTAATCCGGCCCTGGACATGGCACCATGATGTTAACCATTACATCACATGACATCATCTGACACGACAAAGTCACGTGACACTTTGCTTCTCGTGGCAGGGGTCACGGCACCATGATGACATGGCTACCGTGATGTCAACCATTACATCACACGACATCATGTGACACAATGAAGTCTCATGACACTTTGCTTCTCGCGTCAAACCAACAACTTTGCTTCAGTGCTGACTCTCTCTAGTGGCCTTGCTACAGTGTGACCGTCTCGAACACGAGCAAGCAAGGCCCATGCAAGGATCCCATACGAAGCTTGTGCACCGTACAACATCAACTGAATGTCTACACACAAGAAAGAATGGTGCACCTGGGGTGGCAGGGACCCTAGCAGTGTGGTGGCACTCCAAAACGCCACCCCCAAGGCCATGATGATGCGTCTGCTGTACCGGTCGCCCAGGTAACCAAACACGGGTGCCGCCACCATGTATGTCACCACAAACACTGTCTGGAGAAGCCCGCCCATGGAGTGGCTGAGGCTATAGTGCGTTATCACGCCATCCAGCACCCCTGCAAGAAAGACAAAATGTGATGTCTTTGATCGCCTATCCCCGCTTCACCTTAAAGAAACCCTGAAACTATTTTTTTTAGCTTTGGCCCAGTAATGCTCGGTATAAACCCTTTCCACTCGTAAAGCATAAAGCAAGTATCCACGCTTTGATAGCATCAATGAGCATGACACATTCAATGCCACCGAAAACTGAGTTTGGAAACCAACAAAATCGGAGTGACCTCCTTGCAATAGATAACCTGGTCGGCCAGACTGAGTTATTCATAGTACAATCCCTGCATGAACAGCAAAGTGCAGGAGCTAGAAAGGGATGTGGAAATCTGAATCTACCATATATTGTGGTTTATAGTGCGTGCCTCTGTACAATTCATGAACACTCTAAACTAAGAACTTTTTTCTGTAAAGTCACGTCCAACACTGTCATAGGATGCTTGACTAAATTATGTCCTGTTTATTACCCAAATAAATGACGTACACTGTTATTTCCTCCTTTGCCTCAATGTACGAATGGAAGGGGATCACTTGTGGTGACCAAATAAGCTTTGTACTGTAGACTTTGACTAGTAACACAATCGGGGTGCAAGCACCAGAAAACATTGAATTCAAGCCTAAGATAGTGATTATTATAATGATTATATTTAGTATGGCTATGAAAGCCATGTCACCACAGAAAGGAGTAGACCAGGCATGTGTCTAGTTTGTAGGCTTTAGCCCAGTCTACGCCAAGGTGGAGGAGGTCCGACTGGACAAATGTGCACTAACAGAGGTGCGTCACAAACGAAGCACAAAAAGGCTCGACTACCAAAAGAGGAGAGCTTCGAGTTTGGGACAGGAGAAACACGCTGTCGGCACCGATAGTGAGTGCAACTCAGAAACATGGGGCACCCTCCGGCAGATAAGGTGCACAAACGTCCGCAAGGAGGTCTGAGTAAGGAAACCAAGAAGGAAGAAATCCTCACAGGAAATGGCCTGCAATCAAAGAAACAAAACTACTGGCAGTTGTAAAGGAAATGCAACTTCTATCCTCAAATTGGAGGAAGAAATTTCCTTTGAAAGAGTTAAAACAGAAAGAAAATCATAGCTGGTGACAGGTCTAGAGTTCACGGGAAGCTCCTCCCACCTTTACACATTAGTAGAGTGAACACTGGAGAGGTCTCCTCTCCAGCATTTGCTCTGCTAAGGTGCAAAAAGGTGACGGAGCTTCCCCTGAACTTCTAACCTGTCACTGACCACAGAACTAAACTAGATCTCCATGTCTGCCAGTGATCCCTATGATGAATCACTAGAGAAGCATCCTTTGGCAACAAAGGGTGTGGCACAACGTGATTGGCACATCCCGCATGAGTAGTTGTGGAATCAAAGTATTTGCAAAAGTAGTGCACATGCACAAACAATTGTGGCCAACAGGGTGTATCTTTCACTTTATTAATGAATCCCTTTCAAAAACAACATGCCTCTCGTTGCACGTCTGAGACCGCTGCAAAGTTTTCAAACAGCTGAGAAGGGCACAACACCATTGAAAAATGGAAGTCACAGGAACATGGAAGCGGAAGCTACGCCACCTGCCGTACGGTATTTCCAGATCTTCCTATAGAAAGCACAATTCTGGAGGGGGGCCTTGTTCACACCACCTGTCCTTTTGGCGAGCTCGAAGTGAGGAGTGCAACTCATGGGCACTGTACAGCGCCCCTCTGAATGTCACAGCACGCTAGTTTGCATTCACAACTTGGCAAGCTGCGTCGTCGCAAGTCCGATGTTCCTGCCTAATTCTAACACTGGCACTCACCTCTGCGAAGAAAAAATAATTGTGTGTGTGTGTGTAAGGGGGGGGGGGGGGGGGGTTAGGGGGGTTAACCACATTGACCTCGCTAGAACCAAGCTCGAAATCACTGTACCTTAGAAAAGTTCGAACGCGAAACGTAACAATACTGGTACGCATGCGGTCATTCCTCAGATGCACTAAAAGCTGACATTAACGCGAAGCCGCGGAGGTCGGGCTCACAGACTACCGAGCTGGTTGTTCGGGATTTGAAGCACCACTACCGAAAAACGTGTGCACGCTTGGAATTAGAACCTTTATGTATTACGTTTTGGGCCACAGGAGTAGCGGAACACCTGATAACTGTGCTGGCGCAGTACAGCGATGTTTCACAACGCACGAAGATAGTAAAGGGGAAACAAGCACTTCCCGCTCGCACAACTGCACTACAACTGCACTTCGAGAGCGTCACGACATACACTTTGGCACGGAGACACTGAAAAGGGTCAAACAAAGAGATAGACAGAGGAACTCCGGTTTAACTTACCTGCAATTGTATATCTGTCCATGTAGTTAATGAGGTTAATGTAGAATAGAATCGCCACTGATAGGTAGTCGCGAAACCGATGTGTCCGTACGGGCACGGGACTCGGCGCTGCGGCGTCGGATTCACCGACGGGCGGAACCATCTTGTCGGCTGTTACTAGGCTCCTCTCCTGCAACCGCAACATTCAAGTCTGCCACCAAGGGAGTCTTCGCCTGGTGCTGCGAGCTGTCAGCTCAGGCGCTGTGAACAACGTTCACTGAACATCACAACACATCCCCGCGACGCAACTCAACCACTCTTTTGAAGATGGCATGGCTGATGGCTGCTGGCTGCGGACGGCTTTCCTTGGCTCTTCCGGCTAGCCGGCGCCAACGTTGGTCGGTGTAGAGGGTGTAGCACGGAAACACGTAATCGGAGCTTTCCGGTGGCGCTATGTACAGGAAATATATAAAAAGCCTACAAGCTTTGCAGAAAAAAACTTTACTATGAATTTGTTTGGCAGTGCCGTCCGCGGCGCCGAAAGGAATGTCGGGAACTCGAGGTACAATTGGTACAAGTGCAGTACAACTGGTTGTAGCAGAGGACAGAGGCGTCCCTGGGGGTGGAAGCAATCGGGCGAAGGCAGGTGAGCAACTGCACTTCCCCCAGGGGTTTCCCCAGGAACTGAAATTGGGGGGTGTCTAAATTTTTAGGGGGGAGGGGGCGGGGGCATTGAGAATAGAGGAGTCGTTGTGAATTAAAGGGGTGCCTTCAGAAAAGCAAGGGGGATGTACACCCCCCCCCCCCCCCCCCCCTTCCCCACCAGGGTGTGTGTAGGGAAATCACTGCTTCCCCCTCGCTTTCTTCAGTGTTACATGGTGATGAGGAGCGCGTGCCGCATATCTTATATCTCATCAGCAGGGACAACGGGTCAAGCGTCGTGTTCCGTGACTATTGACTGCAGAGGGTTTTTCTTTCTATTTTTGATGTTGAGCACTGTACAGCATGTCCCCCCCTCTCTCCCCCCCTCTCCAAAAAAAGGAAGAAAATAATTTCTGGCAAATTGCTAGGCAATTATGTTGCATAGGTGAAACATTCTAGCTTCACGAACGCTTAGCAATGCTCAGTTTCCAGACACCTACAGTTGCGGCGCTCTTTATCCAATAGTTTAATGTGTACCATGTACACTTGATAGTTGTTCCTAAAATGAAGCGATACTACCACTAATCACAAGCTGATAAATCCGGCAATCTTCCTGAGCCTTCCATGCTCACAAGCTCCTCTCCCTCGGTGCGCACAGGTGGTTGAGCTCCTCCTCACCAACATTTCTGGTCACTTTACCTCCCCGTTAACCAGTGCTCAAAGTCAACCACCCATGGGTCTCCGTTCTGTTGTGGTCACCTCAGCGGGTGGGTGGCTAGTGGGACATATTTCGACGTTCGGCTGTGTTAGCGTCAGGGGCAGCGCCAGAATTTTTTTTCTGGGGGGGCGCTGCATGAATATACTGAATTCGGGGGGGGGGGGGGGGGGGGGGGGCGGGGGCGGGAGAGGGAGAGGGAGAGGGAGGGAGTCTTGTTTTCGTTGTTTATGTTTACTTTCATACCTCTTTCTGCTGACGAGCAGAAATCTCACCTAAAGTACACTTATGGAATTGTGGAGGGCTTAGCGCTGAATATAGGCATCATCAAATAGAAATTTAGATCGAACGTTTTCATTGGATATAATTGAATCCATATTCTCTCTCTTGTGTACTTAAAATGTCCCTCTTTTGTTTTTTCTGTAATAATTCCCATTGAGTATAATAGGAACCTCATTATTTTTATGGCGTTTTGTCTGTCGCAGTGAATATACAGATTATTTAAAAGACATTGCAAACTCTAAACGAATGTGTCCTTTAAAAAAAAAAATTATCTCGGATGTGCGCAAGTTCGTCAGCGGAAAAACCACGAGGAGGATCGCACTGCGTTTTCAAAACTCAAACTCGTTCGATTCACTTGCCTGGTCCTCTCGACTTCATTTATATGTAGGAAACCCACGAATCTTGACATGACTTATGCGTGACTGAGGTTTCGTGCTTTCTAAAGCCAGATTCTTTGTCCAGAGCTTCACAGCTGCCAAACGTGGATTTCTCATTCGCTTTGGTAGAGAACATTCTACAGGGATATCCAAAAACGGAATTAACTTGGATGCTGTATTCTAGCCAAGGAAATAACCTATACCAGTCAGACTGAAAGCTTACAGCCTTTTTCCTTTACTTTTTCGGTGGGAAAGAGTGCACTATCGGCTGCCGCGGCGACTCTGTCTTATACTTGGAAATGTCCAACTGACCTGAAAGATCATTGTTTCCCTCCGATACGGTGCAAATTCGTCTCGTCTAACGCACGAAGAAGAAAACTCGTCACTTTCACTGTTCCTTGTTCCGACGAAGGATGACGGACGTCGCTAGAAGCGCTCGGAAGGCCATCAGGAAGACTGTACGGCTGGGGATGATCCTTCCGCTGCTGCTTGATCTCCGTCCTGCTTCTTGACGCGCTTGTTAGAAGACGAAAAAAAAAAAATCTGCGGTTTATCTTCTTTGCGATTTTGTGTCTCCTTTGGAGTCTTGAAATCGGGCTCAGCTGCACATGTTCGGTTCAGCAGCATAATTGTTGGGGCACTTTTTTCGTGTCCGTCATCCTAGCTGGTAACATTTGGCACCGAGGCTGAAAACGTAGCAGAGCAAGAATGGCCCTTGGAAATAGATTGTTGTGTTGAGACCCGCAGGGCCAGTTTGGTCCAGGTGATAGTTTATGGCCCCGCCCCTGGGACTCTCTTTGTATCCTTCTGAATACTTTCCTATGATTCTACTGGGGAATCCCAACAGACAAATAGACAAACCGGCGTTGTTTCCAACGGCCTCGCTTAGAGTCCCGCTCACCTCTTTTCCCCTTGCTTTTGGCCTTTCGTGTTTTGAGCAGCATTGCACTCGAGGCTGCCGCAAGGCAAGCGGTGCGTTCCGCGAGCACTATGGCCGCCGTGTCGCCTCCGATAAATCGTGCGGCAATGGCACACACCCAAAAGAGGAAGAACCTTCACATTTCCTACAACAGATTACATTCCCCAGGAAGTGAGCGGAACAATCGAGGGCCCACTTACACCAAGACAATCCAATTGAAGGAAAGAAATTACGTTGGACGGCAGGATGATACCTACAAGGTTGAACTCCTGGATCCCGCAGCCGCGCTATTGAGTGTGGAAGCCAAGGCATTAGTAAAATCCTTCCAGACGAACAGTCGAACCGGCATTGTCTACCAAGCGAGGTGTCTCTCACCTCTTTCCACCTTGCTTTCGACTTTTCCCGTTTAAGCAGTCCTGCACATGGTGCCACCGCAGGGCGGTGTAATCCGCGAGCAACATCAGCGCCGTGCCGCTGCTGAAGGTCAAGCGGCTATGGCACGCACCCAAAAGAGGGAGACGCGTCCGGATTTCGGGAATTCTTCACAAAAAACCAGAAAGCTTATTCTCGACGAAGGGGTCCTGCAGGGCCCGCTTCCACCGAAAGAAGTCAAAGTAAGAAAAGTACGCTAGACAGGAGTGGTATGTCTCTTGTAAAGCTGTTTCTTCTAAAAATAGTGTCGTGCTTCTCTATTCTTATATTTTATTTGCCTGCTTTGGCTTCCAAGGACGGATGGCTGGCTTGAAAGGACGGATGCTCTGCGTCCATTGCTAAAGTGCCCGTAATGTGCGACGTTAGCTTTCCATTTGGGAAACCACGACCTTTGCTTTGCGGACTGAACTCCCCCCCACAGCTTTTTTGGGGGGGCAGGCAGAAATTTAAGGGGGGCGGCTGCCCACCCTAGCCCCCCTGTAGAGCCGCCCCTGGTTAGCGTCTGGCTGACACATTCGAATGCCGTGTCAAGAACACACCCAAGTAATTCATGTTGTACCCATGGGTTTAGTTCTTAACTCTGTCGCTAGGGGCGCGACGGTTGGATCTACTCCCCAAGGGGGTCCGACACCCTTGGGGAGTAGACCCCCTTCCAAATGCGTGGGGAGTCCAAGAAGTCCAAGATCCCCCAAAACCCCCGATTTTAAGTACTGTTGTTAACCAATCAGCAATGAGAACCTTACTCCTCTCCCACCCATCAACCCATCAGTGTCAAGCCTCGTGGCCACACTTTTATCTGGCCTTCACAAAATGCCAAACACCTAACCAAAAAATGTATCACATTAAAAAAGAAAAAGGATATTTTTTTTTTTGTATTGCAGAAGTAAACTATGCATTGCCGAACGCTCAGTCTCCGTCCAAAAGTAGCGATAGCAGTCCGAACTAGATGCCAAAGTTTCAAAACTATGGTATACTCCGTTCAACCCGAATAGAAGCTCCACCTTTAGCTCAAGCTTTCTGCCCGCCGACACAAGTGTGAATGCACAGGCACGCACAAACAAAGCACTGCGGAAGATAATGGATAGCTCAATCAAGTTACAAGTGATTTCCTGAAAATTTCAACGTCAAAATAGGGCCCGTTTCTCCAAATGTCGGTAACTGGCGCCATTCAGATCAATGTGCTCGAGAGCTTCGTCGGCTGCCATTTTTTCATTGAAAATTTAACCGTTAGTTCCGAAACTTTGACATCTTGTTCAGACCGCTAGCACTACATTTGGGTAGACTGAGCGTTTGGTCAAGCAGATTATTTTTGCAGTCAAAAATACCCTCTAAATATTTTCAGGGGATAACCAGAGTAAACTCATGCAGACATATATGAACTCCAATGGCACCAACTAACCGAAAGATTATTTCACCAACCCAGAGTATTTTGATTTCTGTAGAAATGAAATATGTGCAACGCTTTAAGGACACCGGTGATAGCCTCAAGGTTACTAGCTATATTCAGTTGGCAAACCGCCAATAAGACACAGACCCTTCCAATCTCCTCCAATATTCTTCAGCAACCGATTGAAATGCCACGCCTCTTGCATGCTACGACACATCTCCACCACAACAGTCACAGTGCAACCTTAGTCTGTAGAAGAGAGACACTTCAATCAATCGGCAATTAGCACTGGGGATGTTGCTAAAGGGGAGGGGTACTTAGCTCCTGTCAATAAGCATCAACGGGAGCTGGCAAAGTCAACTTACAGCATCCGGTAACATGGGCTGACCTGATAAGTGATAACTTGGGCCGTGGCTCGGAATGTGTGCTCTTCACAACTCTTCCACGAGTCTGCCACTTTGCCAAGATGGCATTATTTGATCCTTGTACACAAGCAGTATAGTTTAATTAGAAATTTAACTCAAATGCGCCACTCAAATGCTAGCTAGAATGTCGAGCTCTAGCTAAGAAAGTGCCCAGATTGGGTTATGGCTGCTGCTGTTGCTGCCAGTTGTGTCACTGTCTGTCAGTACTATGTCTATAACTCAAACAGTGAGCACAGCTTGTGCTGTATACAGCTTGTGAATAAAAGATATGACTTTAATTCTGATATACATCCAACAATACATGAGCTGCTGAGATAATCCACTGGTCCACATCACAGTTCTGAAGGGTGCTTTGGTTTGGTGGGGATGGCCGATCAGCTGGAACCCAACAACATCAACATTGCTCCGCAAGAAGCTTAAGAAAAATAGAGTCGTCACGATCTGGATGCAGTTACAGGGACACAATACAAGTTTTGTCCTCATCATTATCATCGTCAACACAAGCTGCACAGCGCAGCACAACAGTTGGTAACTAGGACGAGACATAAAAAAGAAGAAAACGCCTTTGACACTTGCACCCAAACTGTGGGGAAGTAGACTCCTAGCGCAGAAGTTCACCGGTTGACAGAAACCGATGACCACACGTTCTTCCAGCAGATCACAGAAACTTGCGATCCCGTATCACAAACAAAGAGCCTCGCTGTGCCAGTCCTAGCAACAAATGCATTGCGGTAGTTTCTGAACCATTTCCGTTGTTCAATAAAAACAATGCGCTCACCAACGAGACAATTCGCATCCACTCCCTGTCGTACAAAAATGTCCTCGGGTTCCCCGGTGTAATAAGCTCGTATGTCAGAGTTTCCATAAAAAGCTTAATTGGATATCGCTCGTAGATCGTGAGACCAAGGTTAGAGTATAGAAAAATGATGCGCGACAAAACATATGTTATGTGCAACGGAAAGGTACTTAGAAAGCATTCTAAAACGAAATGCTAATGTAATTTTTTACACAAGGTTGTTGAAGCAAGTAGTTTAATGCAACAGTGTTGGACAGCACAACCTACAAGAATCAAGCGCAACTAAACATAAACAATTATATATACAATCCTTCGTACCATGCAGACTCCTCCAATTCAGTGGTCGAGACAAACGACAATGCAAACAGATACAATGAGAAGCGGAGATTAATTAAAGATGCGTCCTACGATGAAAGAGCCGAGGCATCTACCTGAGCTTCAAACCAAACCCAGTTGTTACCACCGACGCTTCCATGCACAAAGATCCTGCTCACGATGACAATGCATGCACGCACTCACAAATCCATTCAAGAAAACTGTAAAACTAACAATAAATTAAACTTTCTCTCTCTATATGTAAGGGATGAAATCGTCCTGCATCGTCGTATGGAAGCAACAACGGGATGAAGAAAAGATGCCACACCAGAAATGCACGACGTCACAGCCGACGTTCACGAGACGAGACTCTAAAACAACAACACCCACTTTCTGAGCCAAGTGACCGTTGTTTCGGATGTCGCAACGCTATGTACAAAATGTCGTGACCGGAGGCAAATGCCCTCCCTGGACTTCACGTACACAACCTGCATGTTGGCTACAGGCCTTAAACCTTTTCCAATCTCAATTCACAACGGCGAGTCTGCATCTGTCGAAAAGCCGGCGGCCTTCAGATAAGACGACGGGCTTGAAACGTGTCAAACGACTGCCGCGGCAGAAGGACAACGACGAAGTCTGGCTCCGCAAAGCTCCGCCCGAACCCCGCATGCGTTACGCAAGAGCCGCGTAAAAGTGAACACGGCCGCGAGGGCCAAACACACTAACACTCCGCCCACACAGCCAGTGCCAAGCACAAAGGACGGCACGGCGCGGGTCACCGTTGCGCGAAGTTCCCTCTACGTTTTGTACACCTCGAAAATGCCACGTTTGGAACATCACAGCCTCAATAACACTCAATGATTTGTACTCTTCGTCATTTGTGACAGTTTCATCACTGTGAAGGACTGGTCCAAAACAAAACGAGAAAAAAAAAAATAAAAGATGCAGTCAAGGAGAGAGCTACTTCCGGCAATTCGCCGAAGTCCAAACAAAACATACCCGGATTCGGATGGCACGAGGGGCGAGCCGATGCGAATTTTCACACGTTCCCGGGTCGAACGACTTGAAGGAGGGCTCCGATTGCGGAAGCGGAGATGCAAGAGGTAGAAAATCGCACTTCCCGCAGCGGAACCGGGTGTGGAAAAGTATGACGCCCGACACTACATCACAGTTACAGATACCGATCCCGGAGCGGCGGCACTCTAGACAAATCGATTGCACTCTATGCGACGAAAGGCCTCTGCCGCAATTCGAGTCGTGTTGACCTCCGTCAGGTTTCCTCTCCCCCACTCACTCCGGGAAAGTTCCCGCTTTGCGGAACCCATTTAAAAGCGCACCGCAAAAGTGGGCGTCTCTGCAATACGGAGCTTCTCGTTCACCCAGCGTCCGAGTGCTGCTCCCTCTCCTCGGAGGCCGTCCCCTCCTTCGGAGGCGGGGCCTCCCCGTGCGGGGAGGCGGGGCCTCCGTCGGGCGAGGGTCAGTGGGAGGTGCGTCCGTTTTTGGGACCGCTCTGTCCCCCCGGCGGACCCTTGCACTTGAAGCTGCGCTGCTTGGAGAGCTGAGAGGCCGAGCGGGCGCGGTCGGGCGGGGCCCCACCCCCTGCCCCGCCCCCGTCCGAGCAGGCGCCGCCCCCTCCGTCCTTGTCTGTCGGAGAGCCCAGGGTCAGGCTGGACATGGAGGAGGACAGGTTCATGGCCGAGGCCACCGACAGAGAGCTCGGGTACTGGCTCAACTCCCCCTCGTCTGCCGGCAGGCAGGTCTCCACCATGGCCTCCAGGCAGTTGACAAACAGCTCCGCATTGTCCAGGTTCGTCTGGCACTGCACACAGTGACAACTGTTACGACCCAAACTAAACTCCTGTGAGTTTGCTTTGAGTATGCTAAGTATGAAGTCAACATGCCCCTTGCTTTGTTTCCCCCTTACAATTAAGTATGGTGAAGGCGCCAGGTCCAATCACGGGCCACTTAAGAAACACATCGAAAATGCTCCGACGTGCGTATCGGTGCTCGCAGTGGGGAGTGAAAAGGCATAAGGTGCACAAACACGCGTGGCATGAATGTTGAACGGCTAAGGCTACGATGCATTGGAGTAGAATGCTGTCAAACGCACTTGCGAAAAAATACCTCGATAATTGCTGCGACTGAGCAAACAATAGTGTGCAACTAGATTTTTCCAAGTTCGTTCCAATGCCGAGGTTTAGCTGCGTTCATTTTTCTTTTTACAGTTGAACCTCGATTTAACAAAGTCACCGGGATTCGCTAATTATTTCGTTAAATCAGGAACTTCGTAAAATAGAAGAAGGAATACCTCGCACATAGGCTGCGCGGGAAATCCGGATTTATTTGTTAAATCGGGAAATTCATAAAATCGACGTTGAACTGTAATCGGCTTTAAGAACTCAAGAAACTTTTGGCCAATTAGGATGCTCATTTTTTATTTTAAATTGGATTAAACCTGTTAAACCGTCAGGTGGTGCAGGTAGAGAGAAACAGTTTATTTCTTTTTTTTTTAGCTCTCACTTAGAAATTGAGTAATTGAGTGTGAAACTAGCTAACCACTTTATGTGCCTTGCTGCTGAAAACTTTTCCAGGAGGAAAAGATGCATGCGCTCAATTTTTTTGTTTTTAAAATGTGCTTTAAAAAAAATATTTTTGTTTAATTAATTTTACAGGGTGTTTTCGAGCATTACTTGGGAGCAAAATATATTTCTTTTTTTGTAAATAAACCAATGAATGGAGTGCACTCAAGCTTTTCACAAAGGTATCTCTAGGAAGTGCATTTATCGTACTCAAATATTATGAGCGCGGGTTTGAGGAAAAGGGTGAAAACCGTCTAGCTGACGCTGCTAATCACACATGCTCAAATCTACCAGATACCTAGACACATCAAATTTAAGTAGGATAAGTGCACCACCAAACGACACCTCCGTGAAAAGTTTGACCCAGTTCATCGGTCTACTTATACACTTTTTTTTTATGCCACTTAAACACCCTGTACAAAGTGGTCCCAACCCCTTGAACTTTCTGAAACTTCAAACACATATTTATGAAAGTCAATTAAAAATCTTGAGATTCTCTTTAAACCTTCCAGTGGCATGAAAAGCATAGTTCCAGCAGTCTGCAAAAGTGAGACAGAGAGCTTGGACTTTCAAAAGGAAGTCCTTCCACACATACACAACAGAAAAGCTTCAGAGAGGTACGAGCTCATATTCGCAGCTTTCAAAACAATTAAAGTGGAACTTCAGCTCATATATGACGGCACCATGCTCACATAGAACACTTAGTAAATAGCTGCGACCTCCGCAGATTTTTTTTTTTTCTAATTCCATGATAAAGCATTATGATTGACTGCCGTAATAGAAAGCCCCCACAATCTGTCAAAGCAGATAATCTACCACAGGACATTGCCTTACTTGCATGCTTGCTCAAGCTCACCTTGGAGAAGGGACCAGCAAACCTCCAAAGTCCTCCAAATCCACAAGCTGCCATGCGAGAAAACAATATTACGGTCAGTGCACAGGCGAGCTGGTCTAAGCAAATTAAAGGTGTCACTGTGTGTGTGTGTGTGTCTCAGTTCAAAAGCATTGTATATTTTTTGTGACCTCTAGCTGTCTAGGATTTTGTCTAGACCAAAAGGTGGTTGTGCTTTGTAGGTGGCCTCACTTAGTTTGCTTTGTGATGTGGGTTAGGGTTGTGCACACAACCTTGAAAAACAAGATGTTCGGTGGTTTTGTGGCAGTTGTAGCTCTGTATATAAGGAGGTTGGTTGAACAAAATTATTAGCGCTGAGTTAGAGATGCTGTCTGTCCCTGTTATTTTCTCTTCCACTGTAAAAAAAAAAATCCCTCCTTTTATTTTAGTTTTGGGTTTAAATCATCATGGTAAATGCAAGAAAAACATGGAAAAACATGGCTCATCACAAAAGCATTAAAAATGCAGAAACCGAGCGCTGAATTTCCTCATTCGATTGCAGAGAATCAAGCTTGCCGAGCGACCAGAGCAAGGTCTTCAACGGGCAATGAACACTTTATCGGTGATTTTAAGCAGTAATGACCGTACCACCAAACGTAAATCTCGAGAGATCTCAACCCCAAAGCCACAGGACCCCACGTGGGATTAAGATTTCGGTCAGATGCTCACTCTGCAGATAGTGCAGCTGCTGTTGGCTGCTGTCCTCGCAAGCAATCATGTTCTGGATGATGCACTGGACCGCACTCAGGATGATGTGGTCGTGGTTCTGGGAAAGCACTGTCGTGATCTTGGCGTCCAGCAAGCTGTGACTGAGGGTACAAAAGAAAAAGGAAAAGCAAGCGAGTCACAAAGTGCTCGTTGTTATGAGATTAGGTTTAATTTCAAAACAATGCAATCCGGAGGCTTACAAGACAGGTCCACAGTAAGTAGATTTAGTTGTGTTACAGACACAATGCATGCCTTTATTAATCATAGTAATGAGACCTAAAATTGTAATAAGAACTGTCATTTTGTTATAGTCCCAACTGTATGCCTGTATACCGTATTTACACAAATGTAGGTCGACCCTTTTTTCAATTTTTAAAAATCTGAAGTGGGGGGGTCGACTTATAATCGAACCAAAGCATTCCACCGCCGGTAAAAACGAAACCATCGCGATATCATGGACACCTCGGCTTGTTACAAGCTCAGCCGGCTGTACCCCGAGCATTACACTGTTTTGTGCGCTCAATTTACAAATTAATTATTTTTTATTTGCGCGAACGAGTGTTATTGGTAGCGATTTGCAAAATAACCCGAATGCACGGCGGTGAACAGAGCACGGAGCGCCCGACTCCCGGGGGGTGACGGCACTTCTCGTAAGAGCCACTCCAGAGGTCGCTGGAACAGTTGCAGTTTTTCGCGTGATTCACGGTCGCACATTGTTTGATCGAGTACGAGATTATGCCGGTGCGCTAACTATGTTCATTTGTATTGAAACGCGTGATCCAGGCAGTTTAGGTTTTCGGTGCTTGTTTATGGCCGTTCTTCACTCAGAAGCAACCAACAACTGCGCTGTTGGACGCAAGTTCGACCCGTCAGAGCGGGTGATGCTCCAGTGTAGTCTGCGGTGGCGCGGAGTCTGAAAGTGTGACGGCAAACGAAGAAGCTTCCGCAGGCCAAAGTCTGGATAGGTGGGGATGCCTTCCGGAGTTGGAGGTCAAGCTTGCAACGTACGCCGCAAACGTGCGCAATCGGTCCCTACCCGTGACGTCCAACGCGATCGCCGAGCAAGCGCAGAAGATGCGGTTGATCCTGTCATTTGCGAAGTGCGAGATTTCATTGGACGACGCCGACGACGTGCTTCGAGAACGCAGCAGTGATGACGACGGGACTGACATTACCAGTGCGGACGAGTTGTAGTCTAGTCGCGGATGGAGTGGGAACGACAGTGAGCAGCTTCAGTTGTCCCGCCTCCAGCGTGAACTTCCTAGTTCCGATAACACCTGGCCATCTCATGCACCTCGCACGTGCATGCGCAGCCAAAGCACGTCAGAAGGCATCGATCGCGTGTTGGAGGCTCGGCTTTCGAAACAGATACTTTGCCGTTCACACGTGTTTGCAATAAAATGCGCATCTGAAAAAAAAAAAAATTTTCTTTTTGATGTGCGATGTGGGGGGGTCGACTTACAATCGAGTCGACCTACAATCGTGTAAATACGGTACAAGCTTTGTTTTTACTGTTTTTGTTATGTATTCAACAAAATTTCGGAATTGCATTTAGAGCCTCCCTTGTGTAATACCCGGAAACAGGTCCTCAAGATATATAAATAAATACACATAAAGCAATTTTATAGGACAGACAAAAGGCAATCTCAGTGAGAGAACACACATGCCACTCAAACACTCAGAGATGCCACAAACACGAGCCCCACTTTCAACATGATGTGTTCAAGACCCTTCCACGAAGCCTGGAGCCTCCCTACATTACCAAACTAACTGTGTTTGTATAATGCCCAACAGAACCACGAATCAGAGACTTCCAGCTAACAGCCAGCGTGTGGCAACATTTGTTCGCATCTCATAGGGGTCATCCCAGCAAATACACATTTACCGTTTTGAAAGAGGAGAACCGAGTCGTCTCGACTCGAGAGCAAAGTCGAGGGCATCTCTTACATGACGGGAAACACCTTGGGGAAGACCACGGAGGCCTCGGCCAGGTACTCGTACAGGATACGGGTCTCGTTCTCGTCCGTGGCAAAGCGCACCAGTGTCGCCTGCAAGCAGTAAGGATGGAAGAACAAACTGCCGCCAACTGAAGAGAATGTTGAAACAGATGTCAGCTCAGTGAGAACAGGGTTTTTTTGTGAGTTTACAGTGAACTATGGTTACCAACAGCTCAAGGCCCACAAGATAGGGCAAATCCCGCGCATCTCATTACAGCTTTGCAACTGATAAGACTGCGGCATTAGCAGACAAGAACGCCAAAAAACAAATCACGAAGCAAGAGGCGGGAACACATAGAAAAATTAGAACAAAAAATCTGTCCAAAAAAAACCTTAAAAAAAACTTTTTTTTTCTTTTCATTTTGGTGTTTTTTTTTAAGAAACGCAGGGCTTAGGCCAGTCCCACTACGAAAACAAGCACCCGCACAGCGCTTGCAAAGGCACATACTTGCAGCAGTTGTTGGCTGGAAACTACTTCGGTTGAGGAGACCTTCCTCTAAACACCTCGGTAAGTGCAATACGATTTGTACTCATAAAAATAGACAAGCTCGACGAAATACACTCGTTGAGCACTCCGCAAATGCTGGCAGTCGTGTTTGTTATCGTTTCAAAGAAGGCGTAAAAGGCAATATCAGGATATCTTTGAAAACAATAATGACTTTCTAGATTACTTGTTTCTCAAACATACCGTAATATCCCGAGTCATCGCCCATCCCCGAGCCATCGCCCACCCCGCTTTTTGGGCCAATATCGATTTCCGAAAAAACACCGAGTCATCGCCCACCCCTTCAAATACCCCAGCGCGGACCCTGCGATCCGCAAACGCTCATCCTACCCGAATGACGCGGCCGCGGACCTTACAGTTGGAGGACGTCCGTGACAAAGTGAAACGAAGGAGGGAAAGACACTTCCTTTTGTTTACGCATTTCCTCCGTGAGCGACCCCAAAGTGGTCGTGTATCCGTGCGAAAAAAAAACGATGGAGATAACAAAATAAGAGTTTGTTAATGTAACCGCGGAGTGTTAGGTCAAAGTCCGTCTCCGCCGAAGTAAGGTCACCGCGAACCCGCTCCTTCTTCCCGCCCGTGGCGACCGCGGTTGTGCAATATTTTAGGCAAAGCCAACGCGTAAATAAAGCTTTGCTGGAACGCCCTACACAAGACGTTTGCAGAGCGTCCCAACCGTGCATTGATAGCCCGCCGTGCACGAACGCACGTATGTACAGACCAAACAAGAAAGTTGCGCAAGAGCTTGCAATTGACAAGGCGCCCGATTTGGCCCGACGCCAAAGTATTTGCCAACGCGACCGCCGGCTTTCCCGCTTTCCCAGCATTGCTCTTGGTCGCTTCTTTGGTCCGCTCGCTCGCTCGCTCCCTCGTTGCGCCTGGTCGGTTTTTCTATTTTCTTGTAGACTTTTCTTTCTTTTTTTTACTAACTAGGAGAACATAGTGGTGACATTCTTTCACGGAACAAACGTTCGCGCTATATGCAGATCGGCGGTGTTTCTAGCGCGTATGCAAGCAACGGACTTCGCTATAGTAAAATATTCTTTCGTAAGCATTTTTTTCTATAAAACAATGAAACTAAATCGAGTTTTGAGTTTGATGTATCGCATGTGCATCAGCGCTAGATACGCAAAGAAAAATAGGCGGTTTTTTCCGCTTTTTTTCAAGTGTTTGTGCTCACCCACCGAGACATGGCCCACCCCACTTTTTTAATGAATTTCAGGCGGTAGGGGGGGGTGGGCGATGACTCAGGATATTACGGTAAATAAATTATTGATCCAAATACTATTACAAGCAAGACGTTGTCTTCGTTGGAGACACAATTTTACAACCAACACTCCGACCGTCAATCATCTCTTTGGCCAATCAGAGATGTAAGCACTGTGCAAGCACAAGGTGGGGCTCAGCGGACTGCAGCCTCCACCTTCTACACCTAAATTGCATAAAACAGGATAAATATTACTAAAAAAAAAAAAAAGTTTTTTGCACAGAACTTTTTTATTTATGTTTTATTTAGGCTTTTCAGAAAAAATTAATTTTTTTCATTTCAGTGTTTTTTTAAGCTGAATTTAGGACACAGTTCTCAACTGCCCAGACATAGCAGCCAGAGAGTGGCAAGTTTCAACACGTTCCCAACGGCAGAAGGTGGCGACAAGACCGTGCTTTGAAACATAAAACTCTCATACACACGGCCATCGCTTCCGCTATGCCCGTGCTGGATAGGGAGAACCAAGGCACCCCTTCAATCGTACCACAAATGGAACAAGTTTTGCGATACGTGCATTGGAAGGAAGCGACGGAAGAAGACGCGAGCGCCACGTACCAGCACGGTGAGCACTAGCGCCTGGGTGGGAAAGTCCGTGAGCACCTCGGGGTCCAGCAAGACGTTGTCTTCGTTGGAGACAGAGACCCGCGAGGAGCGTGGCGCCAGCGCCAGCTCTTCGTCCTCCTCTGCGGCACCCGCCGGCACCCCAGGCGGCGCCTTTTGGGAGCGGGGCGTGGGCATGGAGCTGCTGCGCTGTGTGCGGAACAGGGGGCGGCCCCCCGCTGAGGCGGGGGCCGAGGAGGAGGCCGAGGCCCCGCCCCCTTGGAGCCCCGCCCCCGCCACGCCCCCCGAGCCACCCTCCGTCGTGTCCAGGCTGCGCCAGAACTTGGGGTCCTTGCCCGCATTCTGTGTCGGCGCGTCGAGGGAAAGCGGGCGCTGTAGCGACAGCGCCCGGGGACGCGGGGTCAGTTTGGGACTGGCTCAAAATGATTCGGCACATGTTGAGACGTGCTATACGACTCGCATTAGAGCGCTTAAGTTTCCTTAAAGGAGACGAATTACCGAGCAAAATTTTGGCGTACGAGCCAAAAACTAAAAGACGCACGGCTTATGTGCCTTACATCTGTTCGCATATTTTGCACACTTTATTTCTTTTATGCACACATTTTAGAGCTAATATGTAATGAATACTCTAATGAAATTACACCACGTGGGACAAAACGGAGTCCATCTTTTTTGTGAACAAAGACCAAGTAGCATTTATTACAATTTGGTTGACCTCCTGCAAAGGAGTTCTCTCTTTACACATGTTGCCAACCAGAATAAGAAAAAGTGTTGACTTTGGGAGTTTGTACAACATGCAAAAAACGAGCAGAAATTGTTGGTCATACAGTGCAGTTTCGCAAATAATGCTACGACTGCAAACGTGAGCAAAGATCGTTTAAAAAATTAATTGAAGTCACGCCGAGAAAAAAAAAAATACTTCTCTCCCCGAGTGGCACATTTACACTTTTCATGCAACCACGGCAAAAGAGCAAATAGAGCCAAGCAGTGGATTTTTCCCAAGATCAGACTAGTTCAATACTATAATCAAGCAGCGAGCGCAGCGCCATCGCCAAACATTGCGATACTCTAGACCAGGGGTGGCCAGGCTGGCCCGGCCTAAGAGCCACAAACAAAACCACGAAACTTCCAAGGGCCGGGGGGGGGGGGGGGGGGGGGGGGGGGGGGGGGAAGGGGGGGGGGGGGGGGACAAACTTTTGTCCAAAGCAATAAACGAAACTCAAAATACTTTCAATCTATCCGAGTTAAAAGCAGTCCAACTGTATGTAAGGTAGCAGTAGCACAGGACTATTAATTTCTCTTTTTTGGGGAAGTGCTCGTGTCACTGGGAGGGAGGCGGGGGAGTGGGGGTAGGGGCGGGGGGGTAGGAAAGGAAGCCGCAAGCAGCACTTTAACACGCGAAGAGTCACATGCAGCTCGCGAGCCACAGTTTGGCCCCCCCGGCCCTAGACCATCGCAGTGACTTCACGAACACGCACGTGGTGGAGCCCAATTCCCGAAGACTTTTCTTGGAATCGTGGCAAATCCAGCATACGCCAGGAAACTTAAACAGGCCCCTGGGCGCATTGCCCTGTTTACATACATGGTCTTCACGACGTGACGAAAAAGCTGAAGAGATGATCGTCTCTATAACTAAAAAAATTATTTTACAATTTTTTAATTTCCTATTTTTTTCTTTTTTTAGTTTCTTTTTCTTTTTCTTTCTTTTCTGAAGACAAAGAGGTTAGGGTCCGCGCACTTTCAGTCACCCTTAAAGAAAAAACCGAGTTGGTTTCAAAAAGTCGGGTTTTCTATCGAGTTTTGGTAGGAGCCACATTTTCGGATCTTGAAATCGAGCAGTTTGGTATTCTTTGAACAGAGAATGCACAACTGAACCAAACCCATGGCAGAAATATTCCTCGTCATTTGAGAATGTTTGCAATAGGTACTCAGAACACCAAAAGATGTTCACACTTGTTTGTCTGAAAGATGCTTAGTTAGGGTTTACAAGCAGTGAGGCTATGGCGAACACAGTAGCACTGAAACCCTTCACCACAGGCGAACTGACCATGTGGGAAACCCTATGTGGAGCGCAAGTTTGTCTGCTTTTTTTGCAGGGTTTGTAGTGATGTCAGAACGTCGAGCTCCGATTGGCTCTGATTGAAGGACAGTGGGTAGATCTCAAGGCAGCTTGTTTTGAGGTCTACCTACCATCCTTCAATTGGAGGATTGCCCTGCAAAAGAAGCGGACAAACTTGCACTCTACACTTACACCCGGCTGCAAGCCGGCTCCCACATGGTACGTAGTCAAGCAGAAGGGACCGGGTCGGCCCGTCTACTATGTGTTTGACCCCAAAAATGAACACATAAATGCATGGAACAACCGAGGAGTGGAGTTCCGCTCGGTTTTCAAACATTCAATAAACGCAAGGCCGGCTATGTCTATAGATAACGTATGGGTTAACACAGCAGCGATACAATCGTCCCACACGGTTCGCAAAGAGCCAGGCCTGATCCACAGGCCAACACACGTCATACACGTGGCGTCGGCCATCCAAACGCCATACCTGCGCGACCTTGCACTTGCCCAAGTGCAAGGTCACGCAGTTTCTCCCAGCCACTGCCAAAGGGCACCGAAGTGCCCCCTATTGGTTAGAAGGGCAAACAGAGGTCAAGAGGCAATCTCACTCTCCCGAATCGCCCCGCAAGCACGAAGTCAAGGGTTCTGGTGCCTCGAGAAATCACGGGGCACCGCAGCCCTTATCTCAAGAAAAAAAGTAGGGGTGTGCGAATACCGAATAGTAGTTTTCGAATCGAATACCGAATCGAATCAAGAAAAAAAAGCCGAATATTGAATCGAATATCGAATAGCGATTTTATTTGTAGGAATTTTTCAAAGTGTGCTGCGAATGAGATTATTATATGTGCAGAGTATGCACCTGTTGCAGAATATGCATCTTGTGCAAAACAATAACTAAAATGTAAAAAAATTCTGGTGAAAAAAAGAAATTTTAAAAATAAAAGCAGTTGCTGTTGGATGTTGGGCACTAAAGATCCAATTTTATGGCACAAATATAATCTATCTTCCCTAAACGTCACAAAAAAACCAAAGTTACAGCCACGCATGCCTTTTTTAAGCCCAACCTCACACCGCGACTTTTTTTTTTATAAATGTTTGCATATCTCAGAAAAGGGGCATTTTGCGATATTTGGTTTTCATTTTAAGGAAGAAAAAGAGTGCCCGGGATTTTATTTCACGTAAATAACCAGATAGGTGTTAAATCTTAGTAAACAGGCTTAAACAATATAATCTGAAGTAAGAAAAAAAAGCGTTGCTAGGTGGCGCAAGACACCGTCCAACTGCCGCTATGCATCCACTTTTCCGTCTATCCATCCTGTTCTAAAGAGCCTTGATTTAAAAGAGGGAGCAAGCGAAACTGAAACTACGGAGATGGCTCCAGTGCAGATTGGTCGTAAGTGCGCATGTGTTGTGTTGTCGCGAGGAAAAAGGCGAGCCAACAGAAGGGCGACGACGCCTGCCCTGCCTGCCCGATCCCGATCGACGCTTTCGTTTTTTCATCACCTTCTCGCAGTTGGTAATTCAAACGCGGCTATCGAACGGTTGGAAACCCTCTTAAATCTAGGCACACTATTTTTCCGTTCCGTTTCGTTCCAAATCAAAATTTGCGGCTTGAGGTTCCAAAAGAACGACGACGATAACTCGGCTGGTCTATCGGCATGTTTAACGTGGTTTTCTTTCTGTGATCTTGCAGTCGCCGATTTCTGTGAGTGCGGCAAGTGTGTTTTACATCGGTGCTTCAATTTGGAACGAGGGGCTTTACTCGTGAAAAAAATTAGGCATGGCGCGGGACTTCGGCCTCCCAATTCCTCTCTGGAAGCGGCGCAAACGGGATGTTTCGGTTGTGATTCAAGGGTAGGTTGTATCACGATCGTGAGTAAATCTGCGTAATATAAAGTTCGTGGCGTTCGTTACTTTTCTTTTTTCTAACCTGTGCGTTAGATTTTTGTGGAATGGTAGGATCAAGAGCTGTTTTTCGCATGGTTTGTCTAACATCATGGCACTTACATCGGGGGGAAAAACGGCTTTTTTTTTGTCAGCTCCGCGCCGACCGCGCGTCTTTGGCCGAATATATTGAATATTCGAGTGACCGAATACTAGGAATTTGATTCGCGAATCGAATTATTCGAGAACTTTCTATTCGATTCGAATTCGTATATTCGAGTATTCGCACACCCCTAAAAAAAAGGTAAAAACTAAAATACTATAGTTTATTAAAGAAAAGATGACCCTTCTAGCAGCCTCCCCAAACTTTCCAGTAGCTATGTCACACTTTCCCACCACTTCTCTCATTAAGGGAGGAAGTGGGTTCTCAAAACTTTTTTTTTGTTTATTGGCCTATCTCAACGATTTTTGGCACATGCATGCAGTTTATTGTGCTGATTTCATAACTGTTATCAGATTTCAGATATCTCGTTTTTGTTAAAAGTTAATAACAAAATAAAATATTAATTAGCTAATTTCAGGAAAAGTTTTTAATGACCTTCTTATTAAAATTTTAATGAAAAAAAGGTATCAATTGCTTCCTAAAGAAATGTCATACAAGCTAAAGCTATTTTTATTTCTATAGCACCATACAATCACGTAAAAAAATTAAAGTGAACAGAAGACATACAATAGAGGCTATAACAATGGCTAATAATGAACCGCCAGTTCTATGTACCAAAAAATATCATAATAAAAATACTTTAGCTTGCAGTCCAATTCATTCCAAAAAAAATAGTACCAAGTTTATGAAAATCGGTTGAGCGCAAGTGAATCAAAAAGCCTTCCTGGCCGGAGAATATGCTGAAAAAAACAAAATGAGAAAATTAGCGCAAATACAAGGAAGGAAGAACGTTAGGACAGGAAAGAGCGCTACTTACAACTGGCTTTAATTATAAGGTGAAAAAAGAAAAAGAAAACAAAACCCGGAGAGGGGAACAAAGTACTGACAAAAAAGAAGTGATACAGAGAGCGAAAATAATTAAGGTGAAAATACAAATTAAAATAATAAAATAATAAAATAGAATAAAATAAAATAAAGGCAGATCTGCAGAATCGCATCGGCAAATGCGCAGGCAGCAGCACTAGCAGCACACACACGAGACACCGGCAAACCCTTTGCGAGCATGAAGAGGCGAACTGCTGCCGGTGACCATCCCGCAGATCTATTGGTCACACATGAGTCACCTGCAGTAGCCGCACACACACACACACGGGACACCGGCAAATTCTTCCAGCATGAAGTGGCGACACTGTTGCCGGTAACCAAGCAGCAGGACGCAAATATCAGGGGCACGTGTCGAGGTATCTCAGCTCTTTCTCTGAAAGGAAGACTGACGGGGCACTAACACATTTGCTTTCTTCTTTCTTGATCTTGTACGCTTCATAGATTTCTCTAGCTCTTTTGTCATTGAGATGTTTTAACACCTTCGTCTGATTAAACAAAGGGGTACAATGACAGTCACGAACATGCACCGCAAGATGTCCAGATGGAGAGGCTTTCAGTGAGAGGTCATGCTCTCTCAATCTAACATTGATGCAGCGACCCGACTGCCCCACATAGACCTTTCCACAGGAAAAAGGTACTTCATAAACGACATGACTCTTACAGTCCACGTACTTATGTTGGTGTCTTGTTTGGCATTGAACATTTTCTTCTTTTGTGTTGTTTATTCTTGGGCAAAGTTTTTTGAGCTTGTCCGGTGCTGAAAGTGCTACCTGTACATCATACTTGGAGGCTACTCTCTTGAGATTGTGTGCCAAGCAATGGATATAGGGAACAATAGCAGGACGCCGTGTCTTTTCTGATTTTCGTTGTCTTTTCTGTGACGTGAGCAGACGTTCTGCAACATCAAATAAGATTGAGTCAGGAAAACCTGAACACCTCAGTCGGTGAACTTGAGCGTCAAAGCTCTCCCCCGCTGAATGCGGACATGACTTTTTAAGAGCCGTGCTGAAGCATCCAGTGACAATAGCTCTCTTGATGAGTTTAGAATGAGCAGAGTCATACGGTAAAAGTCGTTTCTTGGAGCGTGGGGAATACATCCAACAGGTGTGGTCTTGCAGGAACGACAGTCTCAAATCCAGAAACTGGAGGGTGGCATTCTCCGGTGATTCATCAGTGAACTTAAGACCCTCTGCATGCTCGATGAAGGTGGATCGTATGTGGCTCAAAAACTGCTTCTCGTTGCTAACAGGTCGTTGTTTAAGGAGGACAAGGTAATCTCCTTAAACAACGACCTGTTAGCAACGAGAAGCAGTTTTTGAGCCACATACGATCCACCTTCATCGAGCATGCAGAGGGTCTTAAGTTCACTGATGAATCACCGGAGAATGCCACCCTCCAGTTTCTGGATTTGAGACTGTCGTTCCTGCAAGACCACACCTGTTGGATGTATTCCCCACGCTCCAAGAAACGACTTTTACCGTATGACTCTGCTCATTCTAAACTCATCAAGAGAGCTATTGTCACTGGATGCTTCAGCACGGCTCTTAAAAAGTCATGTCCGCATTCAGCGGGGGAGAGCTTTGACGCTCAAGTTCACCGACTGAGGTGTTCAGGTTTTCCTGACTCAATCTTATTTGATGTTGCAGAACGTCTGCTCACGTCACAGAAAAGACAACGAAAATCAGAAAAGACACGGCGTCCTGCTATTGTTCCCTATATCCATTGCTTGGCACACAATCTCAAGAGAGTAGCCTCCAAGTATGATGTACAGGTAGCACTTTCAGCACCGGACAAGCTCAAAAAACTTTGCCCAAGAATAAACAACACAAAAGAAGAAAATGTTCAATGCCAAACAAGACACCAACATAAGTACGTGGACTGTAAGAGTCATGTCGTTTATGAAGTACCTTTTTCCTGTGGAAAGGTCTATGTGGGGCAGTCGGGTCGCTGCATCAATGTTAGATTGAGAGAGCATGACCTCTCACTGAAAGCCTCTCCATCTGGACATCTTGCGGTGCATGTTCGTGACTGTCATTGTACCCCTTTGTTTAATCAGACGAAGGTGTTAAAACATCTCAATGACAAAAGAGCTAGAGAAATCTATGAAGCGTACAAGATCAAGAAAGAAGAAAGCAAATGTGTTAGTGCCCCGTCAGTCTTCCTTTCAGAGAAAGAGCTGAGATACCTCGACACGTGCCCCTGATATTTGCGTCCTGCTGCTTGGTTACCGGCAACAGTGTCGCCACTTCATGCTGGAAGAATTTGCCGGTGTCCCGTGTGTGTGTGTGTGCGGCTACTGCAGGTGACTCATGTGTGACCAATAGATCTGCGGGATGGTCACCGGCAGCAGTTCGCCTCTTCATGCTCGCAAAGGGTTTGCCGGTGTCTCGTGTGTGTGCTGCTAGTGCTGCTGCCTGCGCATTTGCCGATGCGATTCTGCAGATCTGCCTTTATTTTATTTTATTCTATTTTATTATTTTATTATTTTAATTTGTATTTTCACCTTAATTATTTTCGCTCTCTGTATCACTTCTTTTTTGTCAGTACTTTGTTCCCCTCTCCGGGTTTTGTTTTCTTTTTCTTTTTTCACCTTATAATTAAAGCCAGTTGTAAGTAGCGCTCTTTCCTGTCCTAACGTTCTTCCTTCCTTGTATTTGCGCTAATTTTCTCATTATGTTTAGCCAACTAGCCCACCAGATGATTTTAATGAAAAAAACAAAGCTGAGAAAAAAGACTTTGAAGTTCGGGTATGCAAAAGTAACAACATTGAAGCTTTAGATGGGTGGAATGCCCTTGGTTTGAATTTCATACTAAGGGAGAGACACGGGTAGGGAAAGACAGCCCGATATGCAACAATTGGTTAGCCCTGAGAAGGGCTTTTTTAGGGGGCGTCTTCAAAACACCAGCTTGTGAATGGGCGATGGGCGTGCCTGACTCTCAGAGAAGCCCAGGACTATAATCCTGGTCTGTGCCTGCCCTGTGCCTTGTGGAGAGTCTCTTCTTCATGCTGTCAGCATCAGAGAACTCTTTGTTAGCCTTGTGCAGCCTCCGACTGTCCTTCTCGGTGCTCCTCCTGACGAGGGCAGTGCCAGCCGTGTAGCCCAGGCTGCTAGCTACGCTCTCGTTTGTCTTCCTCACTCCCTGGTTGAAGACGCTCACAGCTTCAGCAACAGCCCTCTGTACACTGTACAGTGATGCATGGGTGTTCTTCGAGACCTGTGCCCAGATGACGGAGTGCAGGCTTTCACTCGGGTTCTGCGTCTTGCCATCACTGCACCGCTGGAGCAAGTCCTTGTTGCTAAGCCTGGCAAACACTGGTTCCAGTGCTTCTTGAACAAAGCCTGGGAGGGCGTTCTTGTGGCCACGGGGTTGCTCGTTGTTGGCAACTGCTCTGTTGTAAAAACACCATGAGCTGGCTCCCTCGGGGCAGAGGTCGTGGTCGGGAGACTCGTCGGTGGACGACATGTGGCGAAGGGTGGCTTGCACAGCTTTCTGCATCGCAGGTACGTCGTGGCTGTGGCTCCGAAGGGCATAACCATAGTAGTTGGTTATCTTTTTTATCCTGTCTTGTGTCAGCCTGCCCTTTCCTCCGAGCACCTCGCCTTGAGCCTTTTTTTTGTCAACAAGCGTCCGCAAGGCTGATCCCATCCTCTTGTGGACATGGTTGAGGCAGTCCTTCTTTTCAATATCCACGAACCCGTAGACAGCTTCATCTGTAAGAGCATGATGCGTCCTGCTGTCTCCGTCAGAGAGGACCGTTGTGTAGCGCAGACCATGCTTCTCAAAGGACCTTCTGAACATGATGAGTGCTGCCTCCACCTCCATTCGCCCCGACTTGCAGTCTATGTTCTTTTTGCAGTCTGGCTTGTGCTCGGCCAACCACGCACTGTAGCTTTCCTCTTCGGGCTTTGGGCCAAGTGAACATCCCAAGCAGAGGTTGCAGAGGACGATGTGGTCGATCACCAGGCCGGTGTATAGCTCCACGATGCAGCCCACACCAATGTGAGACGTGCGACCCCGCGTCTTCCAGGTGCCATCATACATGACGTCAATGTTGTTCGGAAGGTTCAGAAAGTCTGCATAGAGGGTCCTCACAGCTTCAACACTTCCTGCTTCACAAGCTGCTGCTGACAGCTCACAGGCTTGCATCACTGTCGGCAAGTGGTGCTGGAACGTCTTATGGTGAAGGCCTCTGTGAGAAACGTTCAAGGCCGCGCAGAAGTCGGAGAGCGCAGTGGACCCTTTTCCAATGGACTGAATCCCTTTCACAGCTCTCATGTTGAGCTCAAAAGGCGTAATCCGTGCCTCCCCTTGAGTTCTGGGCGACGAAAAATGCTTCTCGCAGAAGCCGCACGACGGGCACGTCAGCACCAACTTCACAGCCAGCCCGTACTCTTTCTCCTTGGCTTTCTCGAGCGTAGGCGCGGCCAATCCGCACTGCCCACATTTGGTGCTCGCGAAGAACATGTTCAGCACGTTCAAATCGACGATCACGAACTGCGTGCCGGAATCTGTCTCTTCATCCTCGACCGAGACATTGAGGAGGTCGAACTTCCGTTGCGTGGCAGACTTCGCGGCCAAATCCTTCTTCAACTCGTCAGCCCGCGCCGCACGTTGGGCAGTTTCGCTTGCCGTGTAGAAATGCGAGTCGAGTCGTGACGGACCAGGGCCGAAGCCGTCGTCTCCTTCATTGCTCACATCAGGGGCGGGCATCACGGAAGACGATGTAGCTGCTGGCAGCTGAACTTGCCGCATGTCCGTCTCAAGCAACGCGGCTGGCGATGCGAGCGAAGTCGTCTTGTTCCACGCCCGACGCTTCCGCTTGCCGTACGCACGCTGCGTTGAACGCTTCACGCTAGGCATCGCGATCGCTACCGATGTCTCCTAAAGACGTCGTGCTAAACGAAGCAGGCGGACGCCGAAAAATAACGTGCTTGAAGCCAAAACGCAACCGCTAGCAGACGACAAACAACGATCTCAACTGCGTTGCTGGACCTCTTGGCGTCTTGGCTCCTTCCGCGCCGCGAGGAAGGAGAGGAGGGAGAGGAGAATGACATATTTCAGGAGAGGAGGCATGCGTTTCGGCCAATAGCGACAGCGCTCGCTGCGGCCCGTGCTCCTTAGCCAATCGCTAGCTCGGTTTCTTTCTCCGGGGAAACGCGGTATTCTGTGCTTTCCCCGGGTGGACGCCATTTTTAGTGGCGCCAAAAATGTAGACAAAGAAGCAAGCTTTCGAACGAGACCAAAATTGCCGCGAACGGGCGCGCACCGGCGGAGCGCGGAGGGCGCGCATTTCGACGTCGGTTTCCTCTTTCGGGAAGATTTTGGGCGCGTTCCGCGCGACGTAATTATCGTTTTTTTTTTATACTTTGAGTTTGAATTACGCTATAATATTTCGGACAGAGGTGCCTGGATATGTAAGGCACCCAAATACGGGATTTTTGAAAAAAGAACTTTTTTGCATTTTTAGGACCCGCGTCCCCCCTTAAGCCCTCTCCCCATTCTGCCTACTTCGAACGCTTCCGCAAGAATCATCCCCCTTTAATTTTCAATAAACTCGCCACTGCTAGCTTCGTCGCTATACCCCAAGCACTGGCACATGACGAGCGATGCGAACGACTTTCAAGTGCTGTTGACGAGCTTCCTAGTCTTCTTGCAATAAAGCAGAGCCAAGAGTGGCCGTCTGGTTCCTGTTTCTAGTCTTTTCTGCGTTTGGAACTCCGTGAGTTCCACATGCACCTGAGAAAGCCATCAGAAACTTGGTAAAAATTGGGCACCCTGTGTATTCGTGGTCACCACGGCCTAATGAAGTCTTAACTGACAGGCAAGCGGCGAGACTAAGAACAATGCATGAAAGTGAAAATGACATTAGGCTTGAACAAAAGCAGAAAAAAAACATATAACGCACCACAAGGCACGGCAAAGGAAGCCTACACTACCGCCGTGCACCAAGAAACAAAGGATCTGTTCACCTGTTGTCCTTGCTGCTGGGGCCCCTGCTTGACCAGCCTGGCCTGTGCCAGGGCATTCTGGTCCAGGAGGTCCCAGGACTTCTGCCGGCGACCGGGGGCACAGGGTGCGCCCCCTGCCGCCCCGAGAGGGTGCAGCTGGTGACTGCTGCCCAGGGGTGAGGAGGCCGGGGCCCCGCCACCCTGGGGGGAGGGGCCCAGGGCCGCGCCCCCAAGGGGTGTGCCCGCGGGGGGCCCCGCCCCGCCGGCCACGGAGCCCGTGGAGGCGGAGGAGGAAGGCGGCACCGGGCTGGGCGGGGTGCGTGCCAGCACCTCCGAAGCCACCCGCGTCGCCACCCGGTGCTTCAAATGGCACCGGCTGCGCACTTCCTCCGACACCGACACCAGTGCTGCGAGGGAACAACACACGTGACAGCTCGGCCTTCCAACCATGCCTGTCGGGAGTCAATCACCCTTTTGCTTTGTTATTGGTCATACGGGTGCAGATGCTTTTAAGTTTCTAACACCGATATTAATACTTGGAATCAAATAGGCATATTAAATTTGGTCTAGTTCAGAATGATTATGGTTACATTCTTATAAATCGTTTACAATGGGTATTTTAGCTTTGCTGAGTGCTTTTCTCCCTCAGCTAGGTGTGCTGCGTGCGGCAAGGCAGTGTTTGCGGGGCAGTGATGAGGGTGCCATTTTCCCGCAGCACTTGAAGGGTGGTTAGACCATTGCAATTTAGAGTTTCCGTTTTTCAACTCTAGTTACTTTGTACTGAAGAAGCAACCATGATAGGTGAACATCTATTTTTCCTTCGTGTTATAGTTTTTTTTGCATAAATCAAAAATTGAGATTCTATGTCAAGGGACTGTTTGCTAGCCTCTCATGTTACCAAGCTTCCCTATTTCTTTGAAATTCAGAGAATCTATGATGTTGGTTTCCCGATTGCATGGACGTAGAAACGGCTTTGTCACGCAAGTATAGAATAAAGCAAAGCTTTAAAGAGGCACTGACACCCATAAGTTTGTATGTGTTTTTGTTGTCAAAAATGAAGCAAGTTGTAGTCACAAACATGCAAAAAAATACCAGAACACACAAAAAAAAAAATTTCCCCAAGCGCACGCACCCTTTTTATTTTTGGCACCCTTCTCTCCTGCCCCTCACCTCCTCGCTTTTTTTTACTTGTGGCGTACTCGATTATGAAATTTAGAAGCTTTATAAGCGACCATGCTATAATATTTAATAACAGCATTTGTAAAACATGTTTTTTTAACGCAACTGCGAATGCACTACGCCCTTCTTTTTGAAATAACGAAAATCGGAGTTTGAAGTGATGTCGCCTTCTGGCTTTTTATCCTCCCCCAAAAAACATGGCGGCGCTCGATGCACACAGCACTGAGGATGATCGGTGAGTGGGGGATCAGACGAAGTTCTCTTTTTTAGGTGCCCGACGACCTCTCAGACTTCAAAAAGGAAGTCGTCAAGTGGTCAAAACAACTGGGTTTGGTGTCTGTGTACCATAATTTCGGTTGCGACTCCGCTGGGGCAGCCTTTCACGCAGAACCGGAACGACGTGGCCCCTCGCGTCACTCACAGAAGTCCACTGCGCTTTCTCTTGGACCTCATACCGTTTCAAAGAATTTGAGATTGCTGAAAGAGCCCTAAAAGAACTTCAAACTAGAAAGTGAACCGTCGTCTCCTCACAGCGATAGGCGGCACACACGGAGCGGTTGATCGCGGAACACGGGCGAACACGACACGGAGGTGTGAGAGAAACTCGAGTTGCAGGACAACTCAATCTTTGACGTCACTGCACCTGTGAGGATCGTGGGGGAACTTCAAATTCTGCTTTTGGAAATTGTTTTTTCACTTTACAAATACTGAGTTCCCAAATTTCAAATTTTGAGGGTAATGTCCAGGCATTGTTTTCAAGTGCTTCAGATAATAAAAATAAATATGATTTGGACCTGTCAGTGCCCCTTAAATATTACGTTAAAAAAGGTCTGCAACACATGGGTCAAGATCAATGGTTTTCAGCGAGAACTGAAGTGTCGCAAATGCACTTACCTGCAAGATATGCCACACTCTCAGGGCTCACTTCGAACTTGTCTCTGCAAGGAAAACAGAAACAAAATATAAACCTTGTTAGCTTCCCCAACTTTAGCACACAGCATAAAAAAAATCTGCTCACAACACAGGAGTTCGGACTTCTCCTTTCCTTTTTTTTTTATATTTTCAATTAAAAAAGAGATCCTCCAAAGTTATGCTTCTATAGCAGATATATTGCAAACCATTTGTGTCTTTGGTCTGGTGGACCCTCTAAAGCTTACACAAATACTAAATAGCAATTTTATCTGCAACCAGTCCACACCCTCTCTCAAGTTCGAAGTTATACCTGCTACTACTGCTGAGACCTCTTATAACAAAGTAGACGGGAATCGGAAATCACTTCACTATATCCGCTATTTCGTTATAACCGACTTTGGGTAACGAAGTGCAAAGGGGAGTGGGAAAGCGTGATCGCTTCGCTGTAGCCGCTATTTCGTTATAACCGACTTCGTAACAACCAGTCTTGACAGTACCGACCATTTTTAGTTTCAAACAGTATCAAGGATGGCCTATTGAATCTAAAACAAAAGGCCCAATTAAAGAGCATTACTTCCAAGGAGAGCTCTTAAAAAAGTTAAAAGCAAAATTTTTCATAGCACGAACAATGTGAAATATGATTATGTGGCAATCAAGTTCCAACTAAGGCAAAGTAACACTGAATGAACATTAGGGTCATCAGCACAGCCGCCTTGCCAATGATACAGTGTTCTAGAAGGGGTGCAGAGGCAAATGTGGTGTGTCCTCCGTGAGGCCTTCAAAGCGGATGCCACTGTGTGGTGCTGGCATAGTTTCCTCGAGCAGTGGCTCTGGCAAGATGGGTCGTCGGCTACTTGCTCGCAGCCCTACCTATAGTCGGCGACAGGTCAAGAACGAAGTGGAAGCTCCTTTCACCCCTTTCCACTTCAACGGAGCGAACCGAGGAGAGGAGGTCGCCTCCTCTCCAGCGTTCGCTCTACTAAAGTGGAGAGAGGTGGGAGGAGCTTCCACTTCGTTCTTGACCTGTGACCGACTATAGTGATGTTTTTATGACAGCACACCATTTTAAATACCATTTTATCAGCTCTGCGGTCGTCACACTGAACGGAAGAGTGTTGCAAATGCTTAGAAGGTGTCATGCAGTGGCGACGTGTGTCTCTGTGTTCAGCACGACACAAGTGGCAAGCTTGAAACAGTACACGCCTATGCAGCCACAACAAAAATAAACTATAGGCAAAGCTCAGTGAGCTCAGTCTCCACCCGAATGTAGCTCCAGAGATTCAGAGACGGTGCTAAGATTCAGAATTAGACGCTATATGAGTTATGAGCAATGTCCAGAAATTTTCTATGAAAAAATGGTCCACTCCTAGAAGCAGACGCTATTCACGCTCATGCATTCTTGAAGTTTATACGCTCAGTTAGGAAATCAGATCCCAACGGCTAGCTTTCCATTCCGATGTAGATTGAGGGTTCGGTGATGGGCAGTTTATTGTTGCGGAGAGAAAAACACGGTTGGTATTTTTCTTCAGTTTACTTCTGCCCGATAAATAAAAACTACTGATCCATTAAAATTACTTTAGTGTTGTGCCCTTTACTGGCGGACTGGCTTGCAAGTTGGGGAAAGAAATTCAAGCTTTGCCTGATTTCCATAGCAGCTCACAGTTCAAATATGCAGAAGTTTATTGATTATGTTCTTAAATTTATTCTACCAATCTGCAGCCATAACTCCCAATGAAAACACTTCCTTCCTTGTTTTGCCATAGCAAGAAAACAACAGTGAATTCCATTACATGATTTGATATAAATGTACCACAACAGGGTGGATAACAAAAATCCAGTTAATTTAAATCTTGATTTGAATCATTATTTCAATTGCACCAATTTGTCTTTATAAGGATTTAAGCCGCACCGATTTGGCGATAATAAATTAAATCATACACTTTTCCCCAAAACAATACTGAAAACATTTTTGAATTTATTGTTTGACTATCAGTGTGGTTCCCATGAGTATTTGTTTTGTATTTGAAGTAAATAATAATCAAGCAGAAAATATTTATATCAGGCATCCATTAAAAAACACACACACAAATCTAGAAAAAAAAAGTCACTAATTTCTAGCTGAAGAGATTTAATTCACGTAAGTTTGATTCAAATAAAAAAATCTGATTTATTTTATTAAAAAGATATCCCGATTTTTTTCCTCATTGACTATAAAAAACACACATTTATTTCGACTTAGAAATAAATGCTGCTAAGAACATGACCAAATAAATAAGGGGGAAAAATTCCAACAATTTCACTTTCCAACGGTTCAAGAAAATGGCTTAATTCTTCATGAAGATTATATTGAGCCAGAAAGCTCTGCCTCACATGCACCATAAAAAAAGAAACTATCTTAAAAACATGTACATTCAGAGCTGCATCCGACTTTATGCATACTATAAAACGGAGTGATGTGTGTGTGTCTGTGTGTGTGTGTTAACATGGTGTTTGCCTGACGCAAACACTCTTTTCTCAGCGCAGAATTCGCTGAAGGTACTGAAAGTAACAGATACTTCCGAAAACAAAACTGGGCGAAAAAGCTACACGGATTGACTGATTGAGCTTCGGGTATTTTGCCGCTTCATGCTGCCGTACTTAGGCACAATTGAGTGACTTAACAAAGAAATGCAGCCTAGTGGCCACATAAAATGCCATCACTTCAGCAGGTGATGCTTTGGAGTGATCAGCACATCCAAACATCCAATCATTTGGACAAGTGGCGTCCGCCAAGAGCCCCTGATGGCTGCTAACGCAAGAAGAACCAACCGACACGGCCGTTTTCTCCTCCAGTTGTCAACTGCAGCAAAACAGGCGGCCGTCCGCTTTTTTCAGTGTAGCGTCTCCCATCAATGTTTGCTTTGCTTTTGCCACTACTCCCCCTTCTAGAACACTGTACCAATGACAAGTGCAGTGATGGTGCAGCACCAAATTGACCGCCGAAGGACCAAGGTGCCAACCTACCTTTTGTGTGGCTTCGCCACAATGCCCAGAAGCATGCTCAAGACCCGTGCGGTCCGCGACACAGTCGTGGCCGTGGGGTGCCGGAAGCCTGAAACAACGGAAATATTGCCGAGTCACGGCCAACCAGTGTCAGCCACTAGAACGAAAACATGCATGCCAAGGAAAAGAAACATAAAAAAAAACATTAAAGGTATTTTCAGGCACTTGGGCTTTAAAATGACCGGGGCATACCTAATGACGCGTTTCACTGTCGTACGCCAACAGGCCTAAGTGATTCGGCCTGATTCGATTCGAATTCGCTCTCGCAGACAACAAAATCTTTTCCGTCTAATGAACGATTATAGTTATAACCCCCTAGGGGCCAAATAATGTAAAACAGATGGTGCCCTAAATTTTGGCATTCAACTAAAAAAAAAAAAAAGTCAAGAGAAAAAATGTCATATTATTAGCTTGGTTTCTTGTACGCTCCAGCCTACATCCCTCCATGCTGTCAAAAGAATGGTCGCTATTTGTATCAAAACTCCTATTGCCTACCCCATCGTACATATTGTCCGAACAAAGGTAACGCAATTTCGAGGGTTGGGAAGGTGGGTCATCTGCAATGGACCATCTCTCGGGGCACTGGGGGGCATCTTTCTTTTAAAAAAGTTTGATTTTGACGGCACTGCGGCCTGAATTTTTACAGCGGAGCTGTTAAGGGCCAGTTTTTCCAGGATCGTGTCTGCCAGCAAACAAATGGACACTAAACTCTGGACAGCTACCGCCATCTATGAACAATGGTGGCAACCAGACAACCGGCTTGCCGGTTGTCTGGTTGCCGCTGTCGCTCATAGATGGCAGCAACCTTTCGAGCCTTTCCACTCTGGCTTACCAACTTGCGGTCGGCCATTACTTCATTCCCACCATAGTACAGCTTCGCTGGCCCTCCTTCTTCACCAGAGTGGAAAGGCTGGAAGTTTTCCATATAAATTCTCGAGCCCCGTCTTTCCCCGTGAACTACAAGATCTCCACCATCCCCTACTTTCACAACAACCTAGTGCAGCTCGCACATCCTTCAAAGCCAACAGAGTTGCACGGCGAGCGAAAGGGGCCCCCACCTTTAAGGAGGTGCCCGACCAAAGCAAAGTGGAAACTGGAGTTGAAGCTGAGTCCAACCGAGTGGTCCAGCTGCTTGAAGTGCCACTCCAAGGGCTCCCGGGTGCTCATCATGATGTGCTTCAGGGTTTTCTGCACAGTCATCATCATCATCATTCCTTGGTTCCCAAACTTTGCACATCTCACCTGTCTCTTTTCATAATACAAAGTGTTTGGCAAATAGTTACATATCAGTGAATGGCTCAGATCTGCTAGAAGAAAATTCAAAGGGGAAAAACGCTTTACTCGGGGGCAAGGACTGTCGAGAATTTTTGCGGGCTCATGGAACCCACGAGGGTTCTCCAGGAATTCTCAGAATTCTTGGGAACCCAGCTTTGGGTTCCCAAGTTCGGTGTTGTCACTGCAGCAGCTCTGGGTTGACGACAGCCTGCACACATATTTTGGCATTCATTTATTTCATAAAATTAGGAGGTTGTTTTCTTTTTTTGAAAATGAGCCAGATCTAAATTTATATCGAAGTGAGAAAATGTTTTTCGAAATGAGACAAAGCAAGCTCTGCTACTATTCAGTTCACCATACAAATGTACACTTTCCCAAAGTTCACAATTAGTTGGGTGTACAACCACCTTTCTTCTTCATTTTTATACAGAACTTAAGCATGCCAAATAGAGCATTATATCGTAAAGCCCCAAGAGAACGCACGCCCCCAAGAGATCGCCCATCCAGTTTTTCTGGCTAAATATCTGTAACATAAAAATTCTGAAGCATCGCCCAACCCCCAATTCTCGTCGAACGTCACGCCATGTCCAACGGGAATCTCATCACCCGCGCGATTTGCTGCACCGGCACGTCTGACAAGCGAGTTCATAGCGAGTTCCCGCAGTTTTGTCCGCAATCTGCGCAAGCGATATCGGCTCCTGTAACACGCCAGTTGTTCCCGCATGTATGTGGTACCGCAAGCTGTGAATCTGCTGCATCTGCAATCTGCGGTATCCGTTCCTGTGACATAAAGGAGTTTTCGTAGTCCGTGTTTCCCTTTCCGCTAAGCCCTCTGCAACGAAGAAGTTGCTACTGCACCTGCGTGCCAATGGCCTTGACTGTAGAGTTCCGGGCATCGTAGTAGGTTGCAGAGAACGTTGTGGGACGGCGAAAACGATCTATGAAAACCCCTATAAAGTTTGTAGCAGATGTAGCAGGTTCCTGCATGTTTATTGCACAAAAAACTTGCATCTGTTGCATGCGCGATTTGCGGTATTCGTTCCCGTGAGATGCGAGTTCCCGGCAGGTTTTTGTGGGTCCTTCACACCGTGAAACGTGAATCTGCTGCATCCGCAACCTGCGGTATCTTTTCCCATGACACAAGAGTTTGCAGCGAATTCCCGCACGTTTATCAGATCGTGGAACGCTAAGTTGCGGCGTCCGCGATCTGTGGTACAAGTTCCCGAGTTACGTGGTTTGTGGCCAGTGCCAGGGTGCTTATCATTAAACTTTGGTAAAGTTTTGCTGTGCCATCTTTAAAGATAGGTCAACATGTGTTTTTGACCATTTATCTCTGCATTTTGGGTGGGCGTTCTTTTGGAACTTTACGGTAGAAAAGTCCCCCAAACAAGCGTCTGTGCGAACAGAACCTATTGCCAGATGGAACCATACAAAGAGCTCTAAATATACTCTATGGAAGGTAACATTCTTATAGCTTGTTTATTTTTATAAAATGTATTATCTATTTTTTTAGATTTCTTCCACTTGCTTAGCACCCTTTTCGCAACTATGCACGCACGTTCCCCCGAAAACGGGATGCGAGGCTTCACTGAGAAAAAATGACGGAACAGCAGAAAAGCACATTTAAAATAGGACTGTCCCGGTCAAAACGGGACGTCAGGTCACCCTACTCTTTGCACTCTTTTTTAATATATGCAATGCAAAAAAGCACCAAATTACGACTCTGGAGTGCAGCCACAGCTGCTGTTTCCTCGCCTCATACCCGTGCCATAGGAGAAGTGCAGAAAAAACAAACTCAATAAAACTGAAATTTTTAAAATATGAAAATTATAATTGTTCTATACATAATTAGGAATTCAAATGCCATAATTTGATTTGAAGTTCAAATAAAATATACAAATATTTGAAAGTTTCAAATATTTGTGCATGTGTACAGAAAGTAATGAGTCAATGGAAGAAGAAAAAGGGAAGAAGCTCACGGGACGCTCAAACATGCCCTGCGATCCAATTTAATTTGAAGTTTGAATCGAATACACCGACATTTAAAAGTTTTGTATACTCGCACGCATCTTAAAAACCGACCAAGCCACTAGGAGGAGGGTAGGGAAGAAACTCACGGGCGTCTCGAACATGCCTTGCGATCCAATTTGATTTGAAGTTCGAATCGAAATCACCGATACTCGAAGGTTTTGTATAATAGCGTGCGTCTGCAAAACTAATCGAGCCACTTGGAGGAGGAAAGAGAACTCACAGGCGCCTCGAACATGCCCTGCGATCTACATTGATTTGAAGCTTGAATCGAATACACTGATATTCGAAAGTTTTGTATTCTCGCACGCATCTACAAAACGAAACGAGCCACTAATAGGAAAGAGTGGGAAGAAGCTCACGGGCATCTCGAACATGCCCTGCGATCAAATTTGATTTTGAAGTTTGAATTGAGGACACCAACATTCAAAAGTTATGTGTATGCTCGCACACATCTGCAAAACGGATTGAGTCATAGGAGGAGTTAAGGGAAGAAGCTCACGGGCATCTTGAATTTGCCCCGCGATCCAATTTTATTAGAAGTTTGAAGGGAATACACCGATATTCGAAAGTTTCGTATACTCCCGCGTGCCTACAAAACTGACCGAGCCACTAGGAGGAGGAAACGGAAGGAACTCGGGGGCGTTTCGAACGTGCCCTACGATCCAATTTGATTTGAAGCTTGAATCGAGTACACTAATATTCGAAAGTTTTGTATACCCGCACACATCTACAAAACGAGCCACTAGGAGAAAGAGAGGGAAGAAGCTCACGGGCGTCTCAAACATGCCCTGCGATCCAATCTGATTTAAAGTTTAAATCGAACACACCGATATTCGAAAGTTTGGTACACTCACGCACATCTACAAAATGGATCGAGCCACAGGAGGAGTTAAGGAAAGAAGCTCACAGGCATCTCGAATAAGCCCAGCAATCCAATTGGATTTGAAGTTTGAAGTCAATACAGCGATATTTGAAAGTTTCATATACTCGTGCGCATCTACAAAACTGACCAAGCCACTAGGAGGAGGAAAAGGAGGGAACTCACGGGCGTCTCGAACATGCCCTGTGATACAATTTGATTTGAAGCCTGAATCGAATAGAATACACTGATATTCGAAAGTTTTGTATACCTGCACACATCTACAAAACGAGCCACTAGGACAAAGAGAGGGAAGAAGCTCTTGGACGTCTCGAACATGCCCTGCGATCCAATTTGATTTAAAGTTTGAACCGAATACACCGATATTCAAAAGTTTCGTATACTCGCGCGCGTCTACAAAATGGATGATCGAGCCACTAGGAGGAGGAAAGAGAAGGAGCTCACGGGCGTCTCGAACATGCCCTGCGAGTCAAGGGTGTGTAGGTTCTGCTCGAGCAGGGCGAGCCCCGAGGCGTACAGGGCCATCTCGTCAAGCTGCAGCACCGAGATGGCTACCCAGAACAGGGCCCGGTGGATGGGGGACTCGAGGCGCAGCAGGGGCTGCAGCCGGGTCAGGCCCATGATGATGGCCTCGATCAGCTGCAGGTCCTGGAACGACTCCAGGGCCTTCACCAGCACCCGCAGCAGCTGCTTCGCCTCCTGGTCTGTCACCCCCTTGCTGATGCAGCCAAACACGATGAGGGCGCGCGGCTGCAGGGCCGGGTTGTAGCGGAAGGCAAAGCTGAAAGCAAGGAGGAAGTATATGACACGAGACGTCTCCACCAACACTTCCTAAAATGATGAGGCCGTAGTGCTGGAGTTTCTATGGTCGCCTACCGGATTTTTAGAGTCAGGCACGGACTGGGCTCGAGCATTGCTTCCTCGTTCAGCTGGGACTCGTGATCTTAGTGATTCAACACACGTCCCTGCCGGGTGCTGACACAGCACTCGTTTCTGGTCAATGTGTGAATAGTGTATTTTGAGTTCCAAGCGAATTTAAAGCGAATAGTGGTTTTGGCCGAATATTTTCGAATTGAATACCGAATAGTTAATTCAAGTATTTCAGTGCTGTTGCACCATGCTTAATTAAATTAAACCCAGCTAAGCTTGCAAAGGTTGTTCCTAAGTTTCCACTTGTCCATTCATAAGCTAATTTTAATCTTACTATATTTATGAAGTGCGACCTCAAAGTCCAATACCTTGGAATGGCAAGTAAATGACGAATTTGAATTAAAATCAAACCTGGACTTACAAATCTTGCAATATGCAAATATTATTTCTTCAATCTTGATTTTGAAATAAAAGAAACGAATCACAAATGATGAACGCCGGTCGTCAGGCCATCTCTGCCAAGCATACTCTTCCATAATAGCTACAAATTATTTTGGAAAACTTTACTGCAACGTAGATACCAACATTCACAAAGTTTCCGTTTCTTCCTAAACACACTAGGTGCACGCATGCACCATCCCACATTGAAAGTGTGCTTTTCTCACAAGCACGCAATTGTGATATTTATACTTTCCCGGGTGTTGATCGCTGCGGGTTACCCCATTAAGTGCACTTCTTAACAAGCACCGATACACTGCGGAAAAGTAACACCCATGGAGCTTGCTGCTCCCGCGGGTGTTGCTTTTCTGCAGTTTCCCCATGCTCAGTAAAGAAGCGCGCTCAACGGGGCTAGCCCATTGCGATCAACACTTTGAAAAATATGAATACAGTCGAGCCTGGGTACATCGAATTAAAGGCCACGCAACGCGAGCTATATGCTATATGCTCGCCACCAGCGCAATCGGGGCGCAATTGGATCACAGGAAAGCAACGGGTGGCCAGGCTTCGTTTTATATATCGAGCGTCCCCGCCATAAAAGTTTGATAAAAAAAAAAAAAAAAAAGTTCTCGTATAATAATACATGTAATTTCCAAGGGGATGTTTGGACTGTTCGATATAAACAATAATCTGAAATACCCAAGCGTGGTATAACTGGGCTCGGCTGTATCGCAGTCCATCTCAAAGTGAGTATTGAATAGTGTATTATTCAATATTTTGAATATTCGCAAAACACTACTCGTTTCCAATCTGTACCCCACGCTGGTCTACAGCAGGTGACAAAATACGACATTAGAAACATGTATGCAAAACAATGCTAAAACATTGTTTTGCCTGCCTAGTTTTGGTGCCTAGAACATGCTTTTTTTAACGCCTAAACATTTGGCCTCTTGAATAATATCCGAAATACACAGGCCTCATAGTGTATGTTTAAGGGCATTTTCAACTTTTTCCTTTGTCAGTTATAAGAAGGCCACCATTAGTGTGACATGAGTGGCATACACACAAGTGCCAGTGTTTAAAGTGGTCAGACTAAATTTGTGAAAGGGTCTGTTTTGTGGCAAATTCCCGCGTTGCGTGGCCTTTGAACTGCAACAGCTTACGGTAGACGTGGAAATCACAAGATAACAAATTTCAGGGGTGGAACTCATGAAATGTGCTTGGGAGCAGCCACGGGAGCAGCTAAAACAGCTGTTTTGGAGCAGGTTGGGAGCAGCTAAAACTACACTCTGGAGCAGGCTAGGAGCAGCTCAGATCAGTTTTCATTGCACTCCAGCTTCTGTCTTAGACAAGCACGGGGGCAATTTCAGTTGTGCTTAGCAGCCCAGATAAACATGAGCGGTTAGGGACCTAGGCAGATGGGATAACAGTGTAACAGATGCGAAAACTTGGAACTTTGTGAGCCTTGGTAATTTCTGAGTGGCTTTCAGCTGCTCAAAATGCAAACCAGCACCGCTTATCGCACAGTCCGCACGTCCTCGACAGAGTGATTTTATGTGCGAACCACGTGACGTGCGTAAGCAACGAACGTGCAGTTGCGCGGAAGAACAGGGAAACAAATTTCGAGTTTCTCATATTGCGCAACTCAATATCGCAACAAAATTCAAGTTTATCCTATTGTGCAACTCAATATCGAAGCAGCAGACTACGATTAACGGAGTTATCGTATTCGAAGCGATAAGCAGGAGCAAGGTTAACGTATGCCGAGCAGATCTACCGCTCGCGTGAGAGCTGCTGGCCGGCAAGGTTTCGGATCGGATTGCGTTTCAGATCTATCAAATCACGATTTATCTTGCAGGAATGCGGTTCCAACTTCTAACGATGAAGTGCTCAAAGGAATCTTTTGCTCCTTTGTTTTCAACTGACTGACGTCCGGATCCCGGGCTTCGGAGCCTCAGGCAATCTGACGCTTAACGACTCGACCTTACCTCGACCGACTTGTTTAACCGCTTATGGTTGAATAACAATCCAGAGGCAGGTGGTGTAGCGCTTGGAATCCGAACCCCGAGTTTTTTTCGCACACTTCCTACTCGGGATACACAGGGAGAATAAAGAGAAAAAAAGGATTGCAAGGCCGACCACGCTAAACGCGATCATTGTTGCCAATCGAGTCGATAGAAACCGAAACCAAGACAAAATACAATTTTTTTGGCGCACGCTTTCCAATTTGGTGCATAATGGCGCGAGGTATTGACTGTGGCGCAGTTTCCGAAACATGGCGCAGGATGGCGCAGACAAATGCGTCTGGCGCAAAATGGCGCAAATGGCGCAGCCGTTCCACCCCTGAATTTGCATAAGATAGGAGAGCTACGAGCTATGTATAATTGAAACGCCAATGCCATCATTACTTTTCCTGTCCTCATCTTCCTTCCCAAGGATATGGGAGATCCAAGTGTAAAAGCAGAACAAAGAAAATTTCTTCCTTTTACTATGTCGTTAATGTGGCTGTGATGATTCGGTGAAGTTCCCAACGAAAGTGAATTATCAAGCGGTATTGGTAAACTGTGCTTGCAAACAAAATGAAGTTGGGCAATGATTGATAAATGCAGCTGTGCCATTACCTTTTTGCCAAAGCCGTCCACTGAGAAAGCCAGTCACAGTTTGGAAGGTTCTTCATGCAGGCCTGCAAAACCCGAAACAACCCATGTTGCCAGAGAAGTCCCCACAGGTACAAGCACACGCAATATTAACCCAACGCTACTAAAGTCCAGAAACATTCCATGACAGCACGAATGCCAATGTGCCATTTCCCTCCTTCCCCCTCTTGTTCACGCACCATCTGTTCTTTACCCAAAGAGAGAAAACTACAGAGATTATATAGCATGATACAGCTTTGCACATCGCATTTTACATTTCAACTGGCCATGTCACAGGAGTGACGAAATGAGAATGGGCTTAGCAAAGTTCTCGGCTTTGGAGAACTATCCTAAAAATTACCATCTCAAAAATTAAGTTTTGCTGTATTCATTTGGATCCGGACGCGTGAATTATAATTACATAAACTCCCACTTCAAGTCGGAACATGACACAAATTTATTTCTGGTTGAAGTGACTCCTCCCAACACCTGAGATGTCACACAACATGGACAGAGCAACCAGAAGCCACAGACACCACCTGTGACGTATCTACGTCGCACAGCACAATTATGCCGAGCCAAAGACGGCCTGGCGGAGGCTTGCAGGACTGAAGTGTGACAACAAGAAGCCTGCTTGAAGACCACCAAAATTAAAGATCACACATACCCACTAGCTCTCGAAAAACATGCCTCATTATAAGGGAGGTTTATCTCATATTCACGTAAATGAAGCATGACTGCCCCTCGGGCACGTTTGTGTTGTGCCTTGATCGAGACAAAGCCAACGCACCTCCATGATCTCAAGAAGGGCGTCTGTGATGATCTCGAGGAAGGAGAGAGGCATGCGTTCCTGGTCGGGGCTGGCGCAGGCAAAGGACCGGTCCAGCAGTCCATGCCGGCAGTTGGCGCGGAAGGCCGTCACCGCCGTCGACTTCACCTTGCTGATGCCGAAGAGCAGGTAGAACTTGGCCAGCGAGAACTCGTCCAAGCTCAGCCTCAGCACGCGCTGCGTGTCTGTGCACGACAAAAGAGGGTTGCTTTAGGCTTTCCGTAGGCCCGGGTTTTCACTTGAGAAGCATTCTCAATATAACGCTTAATCTTTCACTACTTTATGGTGAAAGATAAAAAAAAAAAAACATTAAGGCTCCAATCCACGTTGTGAAGGTGGTTGGCCAGCGAAACTGAGGTATCACCTGCAGCGATTACCCACTACACTATAGATCCTTTTTATGGCAAAGGCCACGAGGTGGTGCTCCAGTCTTTGTTGTCTTAGAGAACTTCCGGTTTACAGACAGAATGAACAAAGGCCACTTTACACCGCTGCTTGAAATGTAGATGAAACGTTTAACCACCAATTCTCCAGGTGAAAGCCAAAAGAACAAAGGAGTGCAAGATCTGTTAAAATGCTTCGAGTAGGTATTCTTGTAAACCAACTTCCCTCTTCCAAGATGTAATATTGTATAGCAGAAGGCCTTCGTTAAATCTCCAACTTTGCTGTCTGAGTAGCATTTATGCTTTCTAGCACTGGTGACTATAAGCAAGCTCAAGAGGCTTGCAAAGAAGATCCGACTGGAAGTCGCTTGGGATGCAAGCAACAATTCATGTTTGCAAACACCAAAAGGGTCTATACCAAATGATTGACGAAAGAAAAGTAAATGCACAGTACCAAAACATTTATATTTATATATGAAAGACTTCATATGCTGCCGTTGCCGCAGCAGCTTATGCAACCGCAATCTTTACCGAGAAATGCATGCAGGGAGTGCTACATGCTTATCATTTATCACGTCAGAAAAAAATGTTTTTTTAAAAAATTATATGTTTATGCTTATTAACTTCCAAAGAATGGTTTCAGAAACTTTCATTTATAAACATGCAGGATTTATCTCACAATAAATTATTTTCGACATATCGGCAGCCCTCCGACTCAGCAGGGAGCAAGTTTTTTGCATATTTATTTAGCACTGCTTCATACTATTTTAACATAGCCAGAACAATCTCACCCTCATTGGAAGCACCATTTACTCTGGATTTAGCCCGTAGAAGCTTTTCAAGTTTAAAAGTATCAATGGCCAGGAGAACCCTATACATCCAAACAGAAAAAATTGTAAAAATTTGGTATGAGCAATCTTATTAGTTGTCGACCTGAAACGGGATTTACGATTGGTCCTGCCCTGTGACGTGATATTGTGCCATCTTCAGTAACACCCCTTCACAGTATCTTCCACTCTAGATCATATTTCTGCTTTGCTGCTCTTCCTTAGTATTATTTGCCTCTTAGTTCTTGCCATTTTATCTGTCAAGAAATGCCTGCTACGAAAGTTAGCTTGCCTACAAACGACGTAAATTGGTAGCTATTGCCAGGGGAACAATAAAGTGTCAAAGAGGAAGGTTCTAACAATGCGCCAGGTGAATTTTGGCTACCTCGGAGTCACAGAAAAGAGAGAAACCTAAAGTTGAAACTTCAAATGCATTTTTCTCCGTTTCACTTTTTGACAGGAAATGCGGTATGAGGAAATGTATCATTGGACATTTTGAAAGTGTAAAGATTTCATTCGGTGTTGTCCTTGACTGAAATTTCCTGAGGAACAAGTTAAGGTACTCATAATCTGAAAAAGCTGAATTCTTCATGAAAAAAACCTGAATATTTTAAAGCTCAAAAATTTGTTAAACTCGTTTGTTCTTTTTGGGTGTTATTGTTTTTCTCTAGAATTGAATTTTCTACAATCAATTTTTACCTTAACTTGCACTATGGGTATTCTACTTCACATTAAACCAAACATTTTGTGGATTGCAATTATTATTTTTCTTAAATACATTTCCTAATAAAGTAACTTTTTTCTGGAGTTTGTTAAGCATAGTATGTTGTAGAGTTGGCCGTTAAGACTGAAACTTTAAATGTCATCAATCCTAATGGGGTTCATTTCACCCTAAAAGTTTGAATCAATTTGAGACATTGGTTCAAAAGTTGACCCTCTCAGACCATGTCCCCCCTTAAAAAAAGAAAAAAAAAAGTTTGCAAGACGAGACCCACGAGATGACGAGAGCGCGAAACGTCAGATGGCGGGAAAACATGCAGGACCGGATGGACAATTGATGCCGGGTACTTTGTGTCGGTCGGCCACTTGCGCCACATAACACACGCATGCTCAATTACGGTGCTCAGTTTAGTTTCGGTTTTGAAAGGCGACCGAAACTGGTTTTTTGTCGCAGGCTTGGCACAGATTACCCACATTTCGGCAAAATGTAGCAGGATGTAGCAGAGTTAGCCCCTTGGCACAGTTTGGCACAATTGGCACAGCAATCACATCACTGCAGTTAAACATTTGAGGCGATCTAGTCACGTGACTCTAGGCGACTAATTAAAGTGTTTCCAATCAGCCTACTTGACCCTTCGCAATGAAAATTGATGGTTGAAGCAAATTCACAGAAACCACAAGGGTGATGATCTATGAATGCAATAGCATTTATCGTTGCACACTACCAAATTTAGCGGGGAAAAAGAATTGGTGCATAGGTGGTGACATCAATTTTTCCACTAAAGTTAGCAGGGGAACTCCCCGCTAAATTTAGCATCATCCTCTAGGACGACGCTAAATCCTTGTCATCCTGAGATCACCCTAGAGGTCATCCTTAAGGTTGTCCTTGAGATTGTCCTAGACGTTGACCTTGACGTAGCCTGGGACGATGTCGAGGAAGACGTCAAAGACGACATCTAGAACGACCTCTAGGAAGACCTCAAGGATGACGTCCTAGAGGACGATGTCAAGGACGACATCTAAGACAGCCTCTAGGACGACCTCTAGGGTGATCTCAAGGCCGACCCCTAGGATATCAGTCAAGGTCGTCAGGTACTTTGAAGAGGGTGCAAATATGAAGGAGTGTGTACTGCTACTCCGCATATGCGCGGCACGATGGGGTGCAAGCACAGCGAGCTGAAATTGTCTAGAGCACATACTGTACATATTCTGCATTAGGAAGCCAGAATATACATAGCTGAAAATCTTGAGTAGTAGCTTAATAATGCTAATCATTCCTTTGTAGGGACACATTTGATGATGGTTATTATCAGAAGCCTCAACGTTTCTCAAATCTTTATGACGTGCCAGATATTTCCTCTTCTTTATCGTGCACACACTTTAAATTGCTATATCTTGCGCAATGTAGTATGCAGACATTGCGTAAAAAAATAATGTGACAGAATGTAACATAAAATGTATAGACCATTATTTTCATTAAGATTACATTTTTAAGGATCCTCACAATGCATAACTTGAGTTCTTTAAGCACTGGGACTGCTCCACAGAATGACACTGATCAGTAACCACCAGACACATAAAGATAAGAAAATTGCACTGTTACCTAGAATTCTGATAAGTCAAGCTATAAACAAATAATGGCTTCAAGTCTGACAGGACTCCAGTCAATATAGTTTCAGCGAAGAGGTTGGCAACCAACCGTAGAAACCTAAAAATGTGCGATACATTGAGTGTCTAGGGTAACTGAATATTGCCCCGTTCAAAAATCTAATCCCTACCAGAGTTTTGTTAACTAACAGCGCAGGCACCAAGAGAGATCCAGCAGAACCGGACTGTCTCAATCAGTGCCAAAGTCGACAGCAGCACGACGTCCAAGCGGCAATTAAAACCATGGACCGAAAGTGCGCCAGGGCAGAGCTGCGCCGTTTCCCCTCGTTGCAGAGTAACGCAAGAAGGTCCCGGGACAGAGTCTCACCATTGAAGGAGGGCTTGGTGCAGGTGCACAGGGAGTGGATGATATTGATGACCAGGCCGTGGATGGAGGCCCTCAGGGACACCGGACCGGTGTGTACCAGCAGGGTCACAATGTGGAAAAGGTAGGGGAGGTGACTGGCCACTGCACAACGCACACATGCGAGCAGAGACTGTCAGGAAAATGGCTCACAAACGGCCGTCGAGGCCAACGGAGGGGTGAAATGCTACGGTCACCGACAAAGTGAGAATGGCAAAGTGTGTCTTTCAAACGCTTTGCTTTCAGCACATGCTCGTTGCCTTACGCTCGTGCTGGAGGCAAGACAACTGAGAATCCTCTCTCTTCTCATCCTGTCGACGACTATAGTATGATAACCAGCAACATTACCTGTACATGCGAGGGTGCCATCGTTTGTACCGATAAAAGGAGTGCACCTGACTCAAGGGGTCTGTAGCATGTATGCCCTCATCTCGCTCCGTTTGCCCAACGCCAAGTATAATAACTCGGCCCAGCCATGGGCTCGGGCCGAGTTATTATACCTGGCGGCGAGGACGGGACCCGATTTCAGCGACAAAAGCCTCCGAAAGCGGGCTTCGAAAAAATTTTAGTTGCTCACGCTCGTCAAGACGTCGACTGTTGTGAGGTGCAAAATGCCGCCCTCTGCACAAATTAATTTTTGTCTTTAAAATGCGGGTGTCCTCATCGTATCTTCAATATTTTGAAGACGCAACGGTAGACCATCGATAACCGCAGGCTGTTGACCCCGGAAACGGCAGAGCAAAATTGAAGATGAGCAAGATTCCAAAATTAGCAATGCATAGTGCCCTCGAGGATCATTTAGGCTGCGTTCAATACTTTTATTAAGCAATCGAGCAGAGGCGACTCAATAACTAATGTTTTTAATATAATGCAATGCCGCGCAATGTGACGAAAACAGTACATTTCTAGCCCCGAAAATAATGTTTTGCTAGTGGGAAGGAAAGAAGAGCGTACCGTCGAGGGAGTTGTTGAAGGAGAGCATGAGAAGGTAGCGTGCCAAGATAGCAATGTCGTCCCACATAAGGTGCTGCTCCAGGGTGGGCGTGGGTGACGTGCACGTCTTCTCTATCACCTGCACAGGCACAAAAGAAGGTCCTACTCGTACAACCGTCTGAGGCTGGCTCAGAGGCACGTGAGCAATGGTGTTGAAGCCTAAATGCCTAATGGAGATGATCACTCCATACTGAGAGTTCTATGAATCAATTATTGAGGGAGTAGGTAATGACTTATAATTACAAAAGTATCAAGTGACTGGCAAAGCAGTGAGAATGAACCAAAGTTCTTGTTCAAAGGCGTGCTCGTTCATTTCAAGTTACCACTGTTCCATACTTTCGAACAAAGAAAAGCCAACGGCTTTTTCGGATCAACAAATGGTTTGAAGCGCGATGGAACATATGGGCTTGCCAAACGCACGGTATATACCATGAAGTGCACACTACACGGACATCTTTTTAGTTCTGAATCCCCACCAGAACAATGATTTTGAGAGGAAATAAAGAATAACAAAAGCCTTAAGCTCCTGCCAACATACATACCACAACTGAATTCAAATCAATGTTCACATCATTGTACGCACAATACCAGAAAAGCCAAAAAAAAAAGCCCAGGAGGGGGTGGTTACTGACCCTGCAAAGCCGGCTGATCACTTTCATGGCAACCAGCTGCACGTTGGAAGATGCCAGGGCCACAGCCGTGTCAGCCATGATCTCGGCTTGGGCAGACCCCAAGCCGCCAGTCACGCTCCTCTGCAGACAGGAGAACAATGAAGTGAATGTAAGGGCGCAAACTTGCTGCTTCAGAGTGAACGCGACATAAACCCCGAGACTGCAGGCAAAAAAAGGACACAAAGCACTAAAATGTCTCGAGACCTTTTAGCGTTTGTGTCGTTTTTGCCTGCAGTCTCGGGGTTTATGTCATGTTCAGAAGAACAATGGCAGGTGCAGCGCGACACTCAAGAAACTGCACCACTTTACGCTAGCTCTTTCTCATAAAACCGAGTGACTTGCTTGCTAGTACTTAGTGTAATATGAAACTCTGTAGGTTGTTCAGACCATGTTAAAAGCAAGCTGACAGATCTGAATCACAAGAAAAAAAGACCTACCATAATATCCCAAGAGATGCCCAAACCCCAAAAGATAACTCACCCCTATTTTTAGCTTGATTTGTTATTTTCTTTTAAACACCGAAAGATAGCCCACTCCTAGTAATCATAGGGCTGGGTCAATGATGACCTCGGCGTAAATGCGACTAGGTAGCTATGGCGGAATTTAAGTGAACATTGCTGACTGGGAGGTACAGTCATCTTTGCTTTATTGTTCCTTGCCACAATAACAAGTTTGGCAGGAAAGCATGATCTAAAACTTTTCTTGGTTGTACACCGAATGTTGGCCCACTCCTTGTTTTCACCTCATTTGTTCTCGATTTTCGGTGGGCTATCTTTGAGGAAATTATGGTAAATTGTCTTGCCTGGTTCCATTCAGTCATTTAAATTACTATCTTCATCTCTGCACGTGTTACATCGAAAGTGTCTTGAACACATTTAAAAGTCCAGAGCCAAATGGTGAGCTCACTATGCCAGGCTTGGCCAGAAAACAAGAGTGAACATGAGGTCTGCATGGGGACACATCTGAGGGTGCTCACAATAAACGCAACTAAACACATCAACATTGCTGCACGGAGCAGTCATGAAATCTAACAACTGAGGTGTGCAACCCGACACAGGAAACGTTAAAGTGCAGTTCACGTTAGGATCATTTTGCCACAAACCTCCAGCTGAAATGTTTCCCGGAAAACTTGGAATGCAAACCTTTATGAAGCTGTCCAAGACCATATCCAAGAGGTCTGAGACTTGACCAATCTTTCCCCAGATCTTAGCCTGGATTGATGGGTACATCTAGAAAGTGAAGTAGAAGAATACCAGTGCAATGATGTAAGGCTGTTCTAAGCTTCTGGGGAAACAGAGACAGACACTTGTGCACAACTGACCTCGACTTCCTCAATGGTGAGGGTGATGAGCTTGTCCAGAATGGTGGCCACCCGCTGACGCTTGTTGTCATCGGAATGTTTGCAGAACCTGCAAGACCCCAGATGCACCAATGTGAGCACTTGAGCACTCTGCTCAATGTGCTGACCAAACCTAGGTTTGGTCAGCACAATGAGTGTTGCCTATAGTCGGATTGGTAATTAGGCTCACTATAACTCGCAACATTATCACTGAAGGGAACTCAGAACTTTCCTTGGCATGTGTTTCGTAAAGACGCCCTTCCAAAAAAAATGGCCTTACCCTCCCAGAAGAACCCTCCTGCTGTATCACCAAGACACAACTGTTTGGCAACCATCTCTTGCCGCTTGAAGATTTCAACTTCTCCTCCTCAGCTACAATCTGCCATCTGCTGCTCCTAATCGAGACTTACAATGGCGTCGCAAATTTGGCAGCACAAAAATATTTGATGAACTTGTTGATGAATGAATAACACATAGCATAAAACCATATGGTAAGCGTATATTGTTGCCAGTGTTTAAGCCACAGCTTGTTAATTATAAAGCATTGCCCAACAATAATACTAAATAACGAAGTAAGGCAAAGCTAATAAAAAAAGAATGCTTGACAGACCTAGAAAAAATTAAATGCAGTAACACGTTAGTTGTTGTCAAATTAACAAATAATGCCGTTTTGTGACTTACCATAACATACCAAACATGTCCCCATGTCGCATTAAGCACCCACCCACTCCTTTTTAAGCATTTGGACAACAAGCAAAGGACATATCAAGCGTTTGCCCAGACGTCTGGGCCCAACTAGCCAACTGAAATACTCCCCCATGTTGGCCGCTTCTCCGAGCACGCCAGTGCGAAGTAGAGAAGCTTGACGTGTGCACACCGGTGAAAAAGGTTGAAGCTTGACATATGCGCTCCGGAGCAAGGTGGTGAAACTTGACATGTGAGCATGTGTCAGTACAAAATAGTGAAGCTTCACACGCATGCGAAGCAGTAAAGCTTGATGCCATCATGCCAATGCAAAGCAGTGAAACTTGATGCATGTGTGCTGGTGCCAAGCACTGAAGACCAACCCATCATGTGCCCCTTCCACTAGCATCCTCTCTCAGCTTATTAAGACTATCTCCCAATTTCGGTTCGCACTTGCTCGGTATTTTACGGCCTTTCCCATAATCGGCACAACACGGCTGAAGCGTAGCTTTTACGACCGTGACGCAGGGTTGGGTGCATGGCATCCGATTCGCTCACCGTGTGAGGTTGGGCAGCCACGGTGTCATGTACTCTAGGCAGAGATGCTTGAGCTCGATGGAGGAAGCCCTGAAACCCTGGATGCACTCCTCCAGGAACTCCAGGGTCAGGTGGGACGCATTGGTCGCCAGCTTGTCCGAGATCTGCTTGATGAAGATGGTGTTGTTCGATGGGATGCACAGCCCTGCAGTCGTATCGAGCAGTGATTAAGAAGGTGAGCGAGGCATCACCGTTTCCATGATGCATAGCCAGATGCACTGACTTGACCAGTTGGGGCATGTCATCTGCTCATTGCTGAAATCCATTAGCATCAGTAAGTTATCAATAACTGTCTCTCCAAAGATAATGTTTCTAAAATTGTTATACTAAGTGTACAATTCTTTTGTGCAAACTGTTCACCTCAGTATGCACTTGTCCCGTGCCCGAGGAAGTACATATAATTAGTTCCAGTTTTGATATAGACCAAAACCCCCAAAATAAGAAAAGATTGTGAGTAGGGGTGTGTGAATACCGAATAGTAGTCATCAAATCGAATACCGAATCGAATTAAGAAAAAAAAGTCGAATACTGAATCTAATATCGAATAAAGATTTTATTTTTAGGAATTTTTCAAAGAGTGCTGTGAATGAGATTATTATATGTGCAGAGTATGTGTGTGGAGCAGAATATGCCTCTAATAAGAGAAAAAAAGGATAATTTATAAAAGTACTGGAGAAAAAAAAGAAAGAAAAGAAACGCAGCTGCTGATGGATGTTGGGCGCTAAAGATCCAATTTTATGGCACAAACATGATCTATCTATCCAAAGCATCGCAAAAAAACCCAAGTTACAGCCACGCGTGCCTTTCCTTCTCGTTAGAAGTACGACCTAGCTCCGCGACATGTCTTTTTTTTTTTTTTTTTTTGTATTTATATATCTCAGTAAAGGGACATTTTGTGATCTTTGGTCTCGATTTTAAGGGAGAAAAAGGGCACCCGAGATTCGATTATTTATAAATAAACAGATAGGGCTTAAATCTGAGTAAACAGGCTTAAACAATATAATCTGAAGTAAAAAAAAAACGTGGTTAGGTGGCGCAAGTCACCGACCAACTGCCGCTATGCATCCATTCCTCTGTCCATCTATCTTGTTTTAGAGAGCCTAGATTTAAAAGAGGGAGTGAGCGAAACTGAAACCACGGAGACGGCCCAACACGGCTCCTGTACAGATTGGTCGTAAGTGCGCATGTGTGCTGTTGTCGCGTGGAAAGAAGGCGAGGAGAGCAAACGGAGAAGCGACAACGCCTGCCCGACCGAGGCTTTCGTCTTTTCGTCACCTTTTCGCAGTCCATAATTCAAACGCGGCGGCTACCGAACGGTTAAAAACCCTCTCAAATCTAGGCACACTATTTTTCCATTCCGTTTCATCAGTTTCGTTTCGAATCTGAATTTGCGGCTTGCAGTTCCGAAAGAATGGCAACGACAACTCTGCTGGTTTTATCGGCGTGGTTAAAGTGGTTCTCTTTTTGTGATCTTGCAGTCGCCGATTTCTGTGAGTGTGGCAAGTGTGTTCTACATCGGCACTTCAATTTGAAACAAGGGCTCTACTCGTGAAAAGATTTAGACATGGCGCGGAATTCCGGCCTCTCAACAATTCCTCTCTGCAAGTGGCGCAAACGGGATGTTTCGGTTGTGATTCAAGATTAGATTGTGTCACGATCACAAGTAAATCTGCGTGCTATAAAGTTTGTGGCATTCGTTACTTTCCCTTTTTCTGACCTGTGCATTAGATTTTTGTGGAGAATGGTAGGGCCAAGAGGTGTTTCTCGCACGGTCCGTCAAACATCACGGTGCTAACATTGGGAGAAGAAACGGCTCTTTTGTCAGCTCCGCGCCGACTGCGCGATTTCGGCCGAATATAATAAATATTCAAGTGACCGAATAGTACTAGGGATTCGATTCGCGAATAGAATTATTCGGGGACTTGCTATTCGATTCGAATTCAAATATTCGAGTATTCGCACACCCCTAATTGTGAATTTTGTAAATAGGAATTCAACTTTTGCACCAGTTGTCGCAACTCTTTTTCTCTGGGTTTTTTTCCCCAAATTAATCAACTACTACCTAATTAGAGCAGGCCAGTTTCAACTGGCATGCTCTCACATGATCTCCCATTTTTTAAAGACAAGCCAACTTACACAATGACGAGTTATGATGGTAGCACGGCATAAACTGCAAATGTAACTCAAGTCTGGGTTCTAAAAACACAAATATACCGTAAAAACCCGCATATAATACGAACCCACGTATAATACAAGGCATGATTTGAGGACCGCGAAGAAAAAAAAAAAAGTTTTATCCGCGTATAATATGAAACAATTTAAGGACCGCGAAAATATTCCGCGTAAAATGCAACCCAGGAAGTCTTAAGAAAAACGTATATTTGCGTCGTAATTGAACCTTAATCACTGTCATCACTTCCATCAGACTCCTTGTCCGATGCCTCCTCCCTAAGGCAGTCGTCTTTAGTGCCGTCGAGCACATTTGAAATTCCGTACTTCTTGAAAGAGCAAGCGACGGGCGTGCAACGACGCAGTGAAAGCCCGGCGCGGCGTATAAAGCGAACAACCCATTGTACCCAATGTCGGCTCATCAAAGTTTTCTGGCCCTCTCTTGCAGCAGCTTGATGTCTACGGCGACGTGCCGTTCACGTTCCTCTTTTACAAAGTCGCCGAGACTTGCCTCGACGTCGGCGAGCACGCCATTTTTTGGGCCTCCAAAGCTTCTTCTCGTTCCGTTGCACGGGAACAGAGCTTGCTTTCGTCGTCTCCATCCGCAGATGCCGCCTTCATTTTCGGCGAATTGTCGCCCGGCAGCACTGTTGCCGATGTCTTCCGCAACCAAAATTACTTTTCTATTGAAGGCGGCTGAGCATCGTTTTCGGCGATTCGCGCCGACGCCATTGCCTAGCCTGACCGTGGATACATGGTGGCTTCTCGGACATTGTGATTTTAATGATGATGATAGCTGTTTTGAACGCCATATTGCTACGAAACCGAAACCACGTCAATCTGCGTCAGATCGCGCCTCATAGAAGCTGAAAATTGTTGGGACCCACGTATAATACGAATCGCAAATTTTACATGGCAAAATTTGAAAAAAACCTCGTATTATATGCGGGTTTTTACGGTACTTAAAGCAATAATGTACTGGCTAGAGAGAGAAGAGGGCCCGACAAGCTGAGAGTGCACATATTAGTGACTTGCATCGGCTCTCCGACCGACTTCTTGAATACCTGTGGCTAACCAGGCAAAAGAAAACTAAGCGTGTCCCGCACAGTTTCCCCGTCACAGCTCGAAGAATGCTTGGCTCTTTGTTCAGCAAAAAATACTAATGCAGCTTTTAAAACTGAAAAAAAAAAAAAAAAAAAAAAATTGGCAACATGATTAGTTATGTTGTCTAATGCATTTAAATGTGTTAGCTTTATAGGGAGGGTGGTGCTCTTAGTTCAAATGGCGTCTAGGGCAGAGTTTTGTATGAAAAAAGATTATGTCACACTACTGTCTGTTAGTGACATTTCTGGCGCTTCCCTTCAGCACCACCCGGATACAAAGCATTTGCCCTGAATTTTTTGAGTCATCAAGAGAGGGGAAACACACTTTTTTACCCTTTTCACTCCTCGTTCTGCTTGCTCTTTCTTGCCACCTGTTTCCACTCATCTTTTTTTTGCTCTTTTCACCCCTTTATACTTCGTGTGCTTTTTTACACCACCTGCTTCTGCTCCTCCCGTTTCTGTGTGCTGGGTTCATACTTAGTCAGCGGCACACTTGGCATCCACGCCGGTGACCAGGGTTCAATCTCTAGCACCGGTTGCCATTTTTTTTAAGATCATTGAGAGCAGGGGTGTCAAACACGCGGCATGCGGCCCGCGACTCTGGGACGCGGCCCGCCTGCATTCCGCCGCTGCGAGCCCCCATTGCCATACTTTGAGCACTACATGCGTCAAAAAAAAAATAGTTTAATATTGTCAATTCATTTTTGCTTAAAAAGGAGCGCTACTCATATTTTGCATTCTGTTTTTTTTTTTTTTTTTTTTTTTTTTTTTTTTTACTGAGTATTGCTTTGTCTAAATCTTTGATTTTCAGCCCTTTCTTGTGTAAATCAACCGTCACGCCAATATGGTAGGTTTCAAGCTTGAACTCTTTGATCAAGGAAGCACTTCAGTTGCACAAACTATCGCTGAGTAGGAGCAAGTGCTATAGATAAAGCTATGAAATCGGCTTCTAGGTTTCAGAGAATACCTTTAAAATACAAGTATTTTCCTATAATGCCGCTATAAAAATTGTCAGGAAAGCAAACACTGCCGTATGAAAAGATATTTCTATGCCTGCTGAGCCTAGTGAATTGTGCGACAGGGCAAAGATGGCGTGCTCATTCTCGTTGTATTGAAAACTGCCAGTATGTTGGTGCTTTAAATTGTGTTTTAACATCAGGTGCGAGCCCAAGGTAGTCATGTACGCAAATGAAAGCTAAAAATGGCAAGATTGTGAGCTAAGAAAAAGCAGAGAGCACAAGGTTACTTCTCTAGGAAATCTCTGGTGTGTCTCAAGGACGGTTGACTGATTTGCAAGGTAAAACATCACTGCTGTTTGTTTGTTGTGTCAGAATGCCAAAATATTGCTTCCTCCCCCTTCAGCCCTGGACCTTTTGTGGGTGGTCTAATTGGCACCCACACTCAAATGACTTTGAGACCCCTGGTTTAGAGGTTATGGACTGACCGACCTACAGATTTCATGCTTAGTACATGGCTACCGAGGTCAGTTGGGCCTATAAAGCTACCACTTTAAAATATGTATGCCCTTGATGCTGTGCCTCAAACGAGAAGGGTAACCGATATATCAATACAAAATCACATTTTTACAGAAGATATTGCAAGCATTTGCAAGCATCACGTGGCGTAAGATGTAGCATGGCGTGGCATGGCCTGGCAACGCAATTCTGTATATGATGGCTTGATCGACAGATGAAAATTTACCTAAAACGTTTTGTCCAAAAACCTCCGTCAGCCAGCTTCTGCCACTTGAGGCCCCTGACAACCTCATAGCATTTTCATGCCACCGCTTACGCTAAGGAAAGCAGCGACTCACCTGCAGTCTCCAGCAGCTGTCCCTCAATCTTGAGGTCAAAGGTGGCGGTGAGGGCGCAGAGCAGGTTGTAGGCGGCTGTCCTCAGGTTGGGGTCTGAGCTACCCAGGTTGAGAAGCGCCATGTTAAGCAGGGTGCCCGGGACGTCCTTGGGACGAATCTTGGTGTGCACCGTCACCGAGTCCTGCAAGGACAATTGGTGCCCCCCCTCCTGTTACTACCGTAATTTCTGGATTATGGTCTGCACTTGGTGTATACTGTAAAATCCCGTAAGAATGCCCACCCAAAATGAAGAGATAAATTGTGAAAAACAAAGGGTGGGCTATCTTTAGGGATGTCACAGCAAGACTTTATCAAAGGTTAATTATAAATATTGGGGCCACCACTACAAACCACAAGACGCTGGAATTGATACCGCATATCGTGGACACGGCAAATTCATGTTTCAAGATGCAATCAACACGCGGGAATTTGCCACAAACTTCTGCGTCACGGGAACGGAAACCGCAGGTTACAGACGCAGCAGATTTGCGTTTCACGGTGCGAAGAATCCGCAGAAACTTGCCGAGAACTCGCATCTCAGGGGAATGGACATCGAGAATGCAGCAGATTCAAGTCTTACGATGCAATAAACACTCAGGAACCCGCTACAAACTTGCCTGTCACGGGAACCAATATCACACACGCAGGTAACGGAGAAATACCCGGGAATCCGCTAAAAACTCGCATGTCACGGGAATGAATACCGCAGATCGCAGATGCAGCAGAATCGCACATCACAATGCAATATACACAGATGAACAACTCGTGTGTTACGGGAGCCAATATCGCATGCTTGGGTCGCAGACAAAAAGTGGGAATCCGCTACAAACTCGCATGTCACAGGAACGGATACTGCAGGTTGTAAACACAGCAGCTTCGCATGATGCAATACACATGCAGGAATGACTTGCGTGTTACAAGAGCTGATATTGCTCGCGCAGATCGCAGACAAAAATGCGGAGACCCGCTATAAACTTGCTTTTTAGACGGACCGGTACCGCAGATAGCGCAATTCATGCGATTCCTCTCGGACATGTGTGACGTCCGACGGGAATCGGGGGGTGGGCGATATCTCTGAACTTTCATGTTACGAATATTTAGCCAGAAAAACGGGATGAGCAATCTCTCTGGGGAGATCACCCATCTCTTACGGAATTTCACGGCAGTCTGAAAATTTTGGATGAAGAAAAAGCTTTTCCTTAGTCTGCACCATGGTGCATAAAGTTCTCGTATGCGGCACACCTTGAAAAATGCCTGTTTGATTGCCACACGACAAAACTTGTATCATACAGAAAGAAATCATCATTAACATAATCGCTTAATCACAAAATCTGACATTACGTCATAATGAACAATCTTAAAAAACTTCTTCTATGCTCCGCACCAATGGATAGTCCACACCACTAAAAACTTCAAATTTAAACATGCATAGCCTACTTAGTTCATCGAAAATATTGCACCCCAGAGTGTGAAACATCACAGCTGGATAGTTCTCAATAAGGCACGCTTTGTAACGATGGCCTCATATAACAAAGCAGCACAGAGCTAAACTTTTGTTATACCTTGCTCAAGAGCAGAAAAACCCTAATAAAAGAACATAATGACAAAGAGTTGTTAGGAATTTGACAACAAACATGAACACCCCCATATTGCTGTATTCTAGCTACGGTGCACTGAAAATGCCTTCAAGCTGATCACGATAGCACGGACAATTTTAGCATTTGGTACATCTGTTAGTTCTTGCATACTCAGGGGGTGAGACAGGTGAAACAGGTTTTGGAGCAATTTCTGGAGCAGAAAAATCTGGATTTTGGGGCAGCTTAGGAGCACAAAATTATCGTTTTGGAGCAGCCATTTATGCATTTTGGAGCAACTTCAAAGCACAAAAGTCTACAGTTTGCAGCAGATTAGGAGCAAAAATGTTAGAGCAGCTTATCAGCAATTTAAATTTAAAAAAATCTGATATACTGTAAACGACTAAATTTTCGTGGGGACCTAATTTTCGAAAATTTTGCGAATTGCCTACAATTCGCAAAAAATACATCCCACAAACAATTCGGGCAATATGTGAACGCTACGGAAGCCACACTCGATTCACAAAAATTAGAACCCGCGAATAATTTCAAATTTTCAGTTTTCGCCCGATTCGCGAAAATTTGTGCCCGCGAAAATAAAGTCGTTTACAGTAAATCACATAAGTCAGATTTTTCTCTTTTAATCATTATTTTTGTCCACCCTGGTTCCAATTAGTCATCAGCGGTCCGTCTACTCCGGACCGCTGATAACTAATTAGTCCAACTAATCCATTCAATGCTAAATAAGCCCATCTTTACAATGCAGGGATAGAACAGCCACTTCATATCTGAAAGTCTACAACAGCACCGAACAGGTAGCAGAAAATAGATTACAGCAAATAGTCACAGCAGCAACCTTTGATTTACAAGGCTGAGAGTGTTCAATCAAGGCCACACAACACAGACACCATGAAAGTGCAGCAGTTTCTGCAAGTGCCCCCGAATACCACTCGCCTTGCAAAGGTGTTCATTACCATGAAACTGGGCAGGAGGTTTCGCAAACTGCCGCAATAAACGATGGTAACCTTGACCCTGGCCAATGCAGTGAGAGACCAAAACAAACGTGCAGGGATTGCTCACCGGCTGCGAGAGCTCCCAGCGGGTGCGTATGTGTATGATGGCCTGCACGATGCTGTCGCAGTCATTGTGGATGAAAGACAGTGGTCCGCTCTCATTGGCAATGGTCAGCGTGAACTGGTTGTCGTCCACCAGGCACACCTGCAATGCAGCCAAAAAAAAGTTAACGCCCTTTATTCCTTCACCACGCCCTGCCCTACATCGAGTGCACCCTGTCTCAACACAAGGTCTTTTAAAATGCTGCAACTTGAGAAGCCTCCAGCTAATCTATAAGAAAAAAAGCTATGTCACCCTCACCAGCAACTAAGAATTATGAGGTTAAAGAAGCTATACAACACAATCAGAATGCTGAACCAGTGCCTTACATTCTCTTTACAGAATGACACAACAGCAAGAAAGAATGTTAAGAGGGAGAGCCCACCTCTTCTATCTCGGAGGCGTAGTAGACGTCGTTGAGTAGGACAGAGTGACTGAGCACCTTGGTCTTCTCAGCCGAAGTCACCTGGATTGCCGTGGGACCCACCTGGAAAAGAAAAATTGCTTTCAATTTCAGGATGGGTAGCTAGCGAAGGGGCATTGCATCGCTTTTCCTTTATCAACGGTTTGGATTAAGAGTAATCAAGGGATTGGTTGTGACAACCGCCAAAGGTCACTGGAAGCTTTCGCTGATGGAGGGACGCACCTTGATGGCAACTTTGGTGTCCTTGTGTGAGAGCTTGAGGGCGTTGTTGAACACCTTGAGGTCCTCATCGAGGGCCAGGGTGGCCCCCGGGAGACGCTGCTGATCCAGGTCAATGTACTCGTTCAGGCGCTGAGGTGTGTCAATGAACACCAGCTTCCGATTGCCCTGCGAAATCCCAACACTGCCATCAGCTGGTGTCACCCCGATGACAAAAGACTTTGCTGTTGCTCTTTGTAGAAACAAGAAGGGCCAAAAGTTTAGTCACATCAAATTAACCAGGTCTAGCCATGATTGTGCAAACCTGCAGAGTGTTTCAGTGGTCAAGAGCACTGCAATGGTCACTAGTCATGCGCGAATAGTGGATATTGAGTTTGAAGCGAATAGTGGTTTCGGCAAAATAATTTCTAGTTGAATATTGAATAGTTTCTCCAAGCCATGGACTACTACACCGTGTTTAAACAAAAACCCAGCTGAACTCGTGAAGGTTGATCCTAAGCTTCCACCTGTCCATTTTTAAGCTAAGTTAATCTTAAGCTAACTGTATTTATAGACAGTGGCCTCACAAAGTCCAATGCTTACATTGGAATGACAAGTAAATGACATGTTTGACATAAAATTTAACTTATAGAAATTCCCAGGTGTATCTAATCAAGGGTATTTATAAATTGTCTTGCGATATGCAAATATCCTTTCTTAAATCTAAACTTAAAGAAAAAAAGACAATCTAAAGATGAATGCAAGTCATCAGGAAACGTCTGCCTAACACATGCCCTTGCATAATAGCATCAGTTTAATTTTGGAAACTTTACTGTAATCTAAATTCACATTTGTAAAAAAAAAAAAAAAATACATTCACAAGGCTTTTTTTTTTTTTTTTTATATACACCAAGCGAGCACACGCATTGTCCCGTTTTAAAAGTGTGCTTTCCTCCTAAGCATGCGACCGCAATATTTGTATTTTTCAAAGTGTTGATCACGGCAGGTTAAGCCAATTGAGCGCACATCTTACCAAGCACCGGTGCACTGCAGAGAAGCAACACCCGTGGAGCTTGCTTCCGCGAGTGTTGCTACTCCGCAGGGCAGTTGTGCTCAGTAAAAAAATGCGCTCAACAAGGCTAACCCACTGCGGTCGACACCTTGAAAAATAGTAATATTGCAGTTCATCTCTAAGCAAATATTGAATAGCACATTATTTGAAACTACTATTCGAAAAAGTGAATATTCGCACAATCCTAGTAACAACCAGAGTGTCAAAAGGAATTTGTTCCAAAAGGAGCACGGTAAAGATAATCATCTGTTGCAGACGTTAAGGCATTCATCTTTCCCTATGGATGGAATCACCCATAAATAAGAGGCATAGCAGTAGCTACTACATTGCCTTGGGAGTCCTGTTCACAGCCCACTTTGTGAATTCAGCTTCACTTGTTCTTCAGAACTACCATGTTTATTTCCTCTGCTCCCTCTACTCCCTTCACCCTTTTCTCGGCATTCCTGTATCACTCACCTCAAACATTTTTCTGCAGATGCGACACCACACTTCATACATAATATCGGCGTCCTAGTGAAACTAGCACTGCTCTCTGCTCTGTATGCATGCTCTTCATAGCCACACAGCAGAACCTTTTCATTACAAATATTTTTCGGAAGAACTTTTCTTCACAATTTTCCTACCTAAAAAGCTTATTACCAGTATTACAAGACTACCTCAACTCTACCATATACATACAGTAAAACCTTGTTATAACAAAGTTGAAGGAGCGGTCATAATTGTTTTGTTATAACCATTAGTTTGTTATAGCCAATATCTATTTCTTCCCACTATAGCAAGCAAGGGGAATTATGATTACTTTGTTATATCCATTAGTTTGTTATATCCCATTTTGTTATAACGAGGTTTTACTGTATATGTTCTCTATATTGCCACAAGCATGGACGAGAGGGAACGCTGCTCTATGCTTTGGGGGAATTCGCGTCTGCTCTTGTCCCAAGTCAACGTTACTAAAACACTCAGTTGGGAAACTCGCCGTCGAAACCTGGGCCGCTGGCGTCCGCCGAGACCGAGCTAAATGCGACAACAGCGCCACTCTTTTTCGTTTGTCTGTACTATGGTCACCTCGAGCTTTTTGAAAGCCTGTTTTTTGCGTAAAAACAAACGGAAAAGACTCTTTTTGTATGAAATTTATTGGAGTTTAGTACCAAATGATGGGCGCGTGATGTTTTTATCATCTTTAGTTCGCAAGGTTTTGCAGAACAATTAATATTGTTTTTATAAAACCATGCCTCAGCGGGCCTTTCAGGTAGCGCGTCCCGATCTAGGTGCATTTTAACTTCAGTAGTTCAGCGCGGCGCGTCCGCCGGGGAGACGGGGGTTCACCCCTGTCAAAGCCAAAAATAGAAGTCACGTGCAGTTTCTCGAGTGGCCGCTGCGGCAGAAATGGTGGCGTTGTGTTTGTCATTAGCTCGGTGCTCGGAGACAGATTGGGGCCATATTTTTAGGGCTGTCTCTATGGGAGTTTCCCAACCGAGTGTTTTAGTAACGTTGTCCCAAGTGTAGACACTCCAGCATTCTAGGCCAAATGTTCAAGATACCGGGTGTAGTGGATAAGGAGCCCAGCGTGGCCTTGCCAAATCACTTGGGCACTGTTGGGCTAGCCAGCTGACAACACGTCGACACCTCGACGCTTGCTGCTGCTATCTCGATGCTCTTTCTTTCTTTTGTTTCTGGCACAAGTTAGCCGATTAAACCTTTATTTAGTTTTATGCTTGTCGATCTGTTTCCATCTGCAACAATTATATTGAAAGACTTGTACTTTATGTTATATTTTTATTTTTTTTCCTGTAAACTTACAAAGTTGAGGTATGATCTTTACAGATGCAAAGCTGGAAGTTCCGATGCACTTGGTGCGCGGCTGGATGGATGTACTCTATGCACCTATCCAGGACCAGGACCCAATATTTTCCTTTACGATACCAAATTTCTCTAACACTCTTTTCACAGGGAGTTTGCTTTGTCGTCGTGTACCAAAGAAAAGTGGAAAGTGGACCGAAAAGTGAGCGAGTGAGCCCACCTTGAGGGGTGCAAGGATGCGGTCGTGGTACTTGGTGTACTCGCGCACCCACGAGTTGCAGTTGTAGATGTAGGCCGCCTGGATTTTCTCGTAGGCCACCTCGGGCAGCACCACAAACCACTTCTGCAGGAACTCCGTCTGCGAGGATGAAGGCAGACGACAAGCACGCCAACGGTCACAACACCACTTTGAAGCAAGACAGGCCAGAATGGCACGAAAAAATTTCAGTTAGATACTGCCCATTTATAGATGACAAAACCAGTTGAGTCCTACTAAGCATTGATGGAGCCGAATTTGACGTCACCGAAAGAACCGAACCCAAAATGCACATAGGTGTCTATTTATGTGAGGTTTTAACCCTGTAGAACAAGACAAGGAAAAGAGAACACAAATTTTCAGCTGAAAATTACTGACTTGTGGATAAATGAGGGCCTTCTTGCGAGCTTTTTGCTGTATCCTGTAATTATGTACTGCTAATTTGTAATAAAATGACATAGCACACAGGGCTTTTTTGTTTTGTTTCGTTTTTGTGTGACCTGCCGGGGCCTGAGAAATTGAGCAATAATTAAGATCAATAAATCAAAAATAAAATGAGAGGTAAGAAAACGAAAAAGTAATGTAAATGTGATATAGCTGTACATAAACTTCTTAACAAAATAGTTAAGAAAACCAATGTAAATGCAGTCATGCACACCAAATATAAAACAAAACCTTAAAATACAATGACCTGTAAAAGGAACATATCTGTCTGGGAAGTGGTCCTAAGGACCACTTCCCGGACAGATATAGGACAGATACATAGGACACATAGGACATATATGCATCTCATATTTTGAGGTAATCACTCTTTCTGAAATATTTACATTTGATTTATAAAAACTAGATGGCCCAAAGTCCCACATCCCCCACTTAATATTCAAGCAGTTAAAATGATGCTTAATAGCAGCATTTGCATATCATAGATTTCTTAACGAAGAGTGACACATCTTCTTATGCAGGTATGTAAAGTTGTCCTGGAGAGCCGAAAGTCTGCACAGTACACCTACATCTGAAGTTAAATCTTCCCTGCAAATTTCATTCCGATCACCTCTAGCCAGTGTCCCCCCTTAATGAAATTCTACATGCATGCTATATCTACATGATTCTACATCCATACTATATCCAGTAACTAAAAAATATTTCTACAAATATTTCTACACACACTTCGCGAGAGAAAATGTGTTTGTGGGCAAGAACAGTTCTAAACTTTACTCTCTGAGTAAATATTTTAAAGTACCTATGGTTATTTTTGTAAAAGATACTTGTAACGACTAGGCATAGTTCTTCTCGCTTGGTGCCAATTTCGAAACTATGTACTGCTGCAAAAACGGGACATGACCCTATATTGAGATAAAAAGACGGGACGGCAGAAGTTGACCTCAAAAACGGGACTGTCCCGGCCAAAACGGGACGTCTGGTCACCCTACCTTAACCCGCGTTGATGGCACGCCATTCACAAACGTACGCATGTATGCACCAAACAAGAAAGTTGCACAAGAGCTTGTGATTGACAAGGCGCCCAACTTGGGCCGACGCCAAACTATTTGCCAACGCGATCGCCAGCTTTCCCGCTTTCCCAGCATCACTTTTCTTCGCTTCTTTAGTCCGCTCGTTCGCTCACTCGTTGCGCCTGGTTGGTTTTTCTATTTTCCTGTAAACGTTTTTTTTTTTTTTTACCTAACAAGAAAAACACAGTGGTGTAACGTGCTTTCACGGAACAAACATTCACGCTGCACGCCGATCGGCGGTGTTTATGGTGCGTATGCAAGCAACACACTTCGCAATAGTAAAACATTCTTTCATTATAATTTTTTTCTATAAAACAATAAAACTAATTCGAGTTTTGAGTTTAATGTATCTCTTCTGCAGCCGCGCTGGATACGCACAAAAAAATGGGCGTTTTTTTCTGATTTTTTTTACTTCTTGTGCTCAGCCACCGAGAAATGGCCCACCCCCCTTTTTTATGAATTTCAGGAAATGGGGGGGAGTGGGCGATAACTCGGGATATTACGGTAACTATATTTTCTGAGTCCCCGGCGTTTACCCTTTCCAGTATGCTATTTAGTATCGCGAAATTTGTTGGTTATTGTGAAATCGGCAAATGAAAATGTGAAAAACCAACATAATGTACTTTACCAAGCATTTGTTCTGTGCTGGTGCGTGGGTACTGGAGCGAGCTTCCGAAGCATTCATTTGACACCATGAAACTGGTTGGGATCAGTTGGGAACAAAATCTACAGTCCAAAGAGTGAAATCATGCCTTCCACAGACATCACTTTTTCGTTGTTGCCAGTGGAGACTTTTAGTTTGAAAAGCACGGTGGAGACCAAAATTTTAAATTCAATAATTTCGCAAAAAAACAAATATTTTGATCTGATATTTGGGATACTATTTCAGCGATGTTCGTTGAACCTAAGCAGTTCTTTTGAGTTGTAGAAGAACTTGTACTTTTGTGTCCGTTGTTTTTTGCGCCTTACACTATGGTTTCCTTACGAGTTGTGAATGCGAAAGCATGAATTTTGGTCTTGACCGCACTCTAGCGAAGTGGCCGCGCCGCGCTGACATCGGCCGTGCTGCCGCTCTGGAGTCTGCCCGAGCGGGCTCTTGCCACCACCAGCCGATTCCTTCCACTGGCGTGCTGGCGGTGCGGGCCCGTAGTGCCATGGGGTGGCACTCATTGAAACTGACGTGCAGCGGCCAACGGTAGCCTCGTTCCTTGAAACTATGACGTGCGCCAGCCAATGGGAGCCTATACATCAAATTTCGGCTTCACTTTTGAAGAGGCGAATTTAGCTGCCATTTTGCGTGGCTTTTTGGGCGGCTTCAAAACTGGAAGACTTCAGATCGCGGCTTCACTGAGCTCCATCAAGAGAGGGGAATTTAGCTGCCGTGTGGTGCGGCTTTTGGCACGGCTTCAAAGCTGATGACGTCGGCTCGCTCCGTGGGACCCCAGTTAATGCTTTCGCATTAAAAAACTAGACAAGTCTCTTGCACTCACCCTGAAGCGGTTATCAGCACAGGTGTGAGTGAAGTCCACAATGAGCTCAAAAGGCTTGTGGCAAAAGGGCTTCAGAGTCAGGATCACGTGATAGATGAGTAGATCCCCATTTGTCTCCCCGATTCTGAATGGGAAAAAGAGAATGGTAGTAAGTACTATGACGTGCGAGTTTAGAAATTGCACCAAGAATGCCACACGAAGAAGACATTGGATGCTTCAGTGCCTTCTCAAAGAAGTAGATGGGAGGTTTCAGATCGATGAGGACTGGACAGATGCATGAGACTAAAAAAAAAAAAGGTATAGAGGAGAGCAGCTAACTTGTAGCGACGTGCGATGTAGTAGAAGACGGGGTTGCCGGCCCTGGAGGTGCCCGCCTGGTAGAAGATGTTGAGGGACTTGATGGACTTGAACTCATCCTTTTCATGCATGTTATGCTTGGACATGATCTCCTCGAACTTGGTGCTCGTCATGTCCATGCTGCTCCACCTGGGGGCGGTAGAGGAGAAGACCCGTCGTCACGCGCCTTCTTAAACAATCGAGCCATCATACGTCTTGCCTCCTTTATATTCTCGACAGCATCACATTAAAGGGTTAGTCACTGCACACGGGAGGCACTAATTCGTTACAAGCGGCTCGTCTGGCGTGTTCAGTCCTCGTCTGTCAGCTCAGTGAGCAAGTAAAGTTAAGAAAGGAACCTCGCACTCAAAGCCAGCAAGTTCCAAATGTTGAGAAGATGTGTGCCCCTAATTCCATAATTCCATGAAAAAAAACAAAAAAAACAGATTGAGATTGTAATACAGTAAAACCTCGGTATAACAAAATGGGATATAACAAACTAATGGATATAACAAAGCAATCATAATTCCCCTTGCTTGCTAATAGTGGGAAGAAATGGACAGTGGCTATAACAAACTAATGCTTATAACGAAATAATTTCAACCGCTCCTTCAACTTTATTATAACAAGGTTTCACTGTATGCTACTATCCTGATCAAGGATTGTTTTGGAAGCTAAGGGTCACATTGATCTCTGATCCCAAGTGGGAAAGTTATGGTCCTACGTGTCTTACGCCCATGGCCAGGCAATGATGACCTAAAGGGGCAAGGGGCCCATTAAAATGAAACAAAAACCTAGCAAAGCTGAAAAGCAACTGCAATTCTAAAAGAAAATGCCGTCTCAATGCCAGACCCTGGGGTCTCTCTGAACCGGAGGTGCAAAATTCCTAGTGCATGTTACACTGACTAAACGTCAAAGCAAAGGAAGATGCATGCATTTAGTTCAATGCACTATTAATTTCGTAGAGATTTCTTAATTGTTGTTCATATATCATACGTCCATTCCCTCAGTTTGAGATAGCCAGTCCCAGAATATAGTAACAAAATGTTCACTTTAACAAGTAAGCAACTGAATTGAGAAAGGAAGAAGACGAGGCAATTACCAAGACCTCCTAGAAAACAAGGTCATACTGCCAACATGTGGCATCAGCGTTCGATCAGTGGAGACGCGAGTTCTAACCAAACGCCAACACAGCCCTCAAAGCCCAGTATGTGCCCCGTCCTGGCCTGTGGCAGACAACATGGGAAAGTAAGCACTATCGGTGTGTCATGTAGGAGACGTTGAATATTCCCAACAGCAGCGGTGCTTCACAGTCATACAAAGACGTCTCGGACAGAATGCTCTTTCCGTTTGAGACGTCTCCGTACGACCGTGGAGCGCCACCACTGCCAAAAACATTAAACAAGAGGCACTGCAACGAGGACAGGGGGGAGACGCACTGCGAGTCCATGGGCTTGTGCTCGGGGGGGCCCAGATAGGCGAGCAGGGTGGCCATCTTGTCGAAGGGGCGCCTCCCAACGGCCTTGTGGTCTCTCGAGCTAGACAGGTAGTCCCCGATCTTCTCCTGGTGGTTCCAGAGCAGCCGGTGCAGGGCATGCACATTGGCGTCACTCACAAAGGACATGCTGTGGCTGCCCGGCTCCACGGATTCGCAGTCCGACGTGATCTGCATCACAAACCTAGGGAAAGAGGGGGTGGGGTCTCCGTCGGAAACCCGGTTCCACAACTCGGCACACTTTTTTTATTACAATGCTATGTTAAGACCTCCGCCGTACACCCGTGGTGCCCGAAACGCGTCTCCGACCGGTGTTATTGCCACCTACTAAAAAGTGACCCCTCGATCTCCGCCCAGCGAAGTCGTGAGAACGTTGTGTTGTTGCCGGCCGCAATACTGGAAGCGTTAAGGCGGCGGCGGTGTGTGTGGCAGACGCCTGTCCTGCTGCAGGTCACTCTCCAGCTTGACGGTCCGCGCAAGCTTCGGCAGCCAGAAGCTGGGACTCTGCGACGACGTCAGCGCTCCCGTTCTCCCGTTTGTTTTATTGGGACTCGTAGCACCAGCCACCGGGATCGCGACATCCGACAACGCGACATACCGGCTTCCGGGATGCCATTCGTTGCCACTTCGAGGCCTCTTTTTATGTATGGGCGAGATAGGGCGCTAAACATGCCATTCAAAGACACATCGTTTGTGTGGTGCATCCTGGCATGCTCCTGTAGGGTCTTTGGTCGCAGATTACGAGCATCTGATCTGCACGCTTCGACGGTACACTCTAGTGGTGTCTGCAGTTCAGAGATGTCAACTCCCGCAGCAGTGTTGACTTTGTTTAAAAAGGAGTCAATGTGCACGCTGTGCAACCACTGTTACGCTCATCCAATGCTTTCCCCTACATATTCGTAGAGTAAGCGGGATTTACGGAAGTTGTCACTTTGTCTGCTTTTACTTTGTCTTTCTTTTTTGGCACAGCGGGCATTTTAATCCGAGCTTACCCGCCTTACTGCGGTGCCGCAAATCTCCACAGTTGAAATAAATATCACTATTTATTACGATTTTGATGCGCCATTAAAGAAAATGCATGTAATTGTCTTTTACCCATTTTATTCTGCACTCTTGTTCCATAGCTTTCAACTCATAGCCACATGTGGTTGTTTTATGTAAAGCAGCCCAGGTTAATGCTCTCGTTTCGGTCGAGGAAAGGAGACCTCGCCCGCGAGAGACCTTTAAGGGGGGACATGGCCTCGGAATTCAAAATTTTCAGAGAAAAACGTTTTTTTCAAAGATGATATGTTTATGCTTATTACCGTATTTACTCGCGTATAGGTCGACCTGTTTTTCAAAAATCGCCTCATCAAAACTGGGGGGTCGACCAATACGCAAATCCCGGTCCGTTCTCATCGCGCGCGTCGGCACTCAGCTGACTCAGCGACAGCTCGCCTGTACTATCACTCTTTCTTCTAGCGCGTAAAGTCCCTTGATACTTCTTATACAAGTAACGACAACCCATACAAATGACAAAGCAGATTCCACTGGAAGCGAATGGCGGCATTCAGTTCAAACCTCTGCTGTGCGCCGCCATTCGCTTCCTAAAACCTGCACCGTCAAGCAGTCGGCGCTTCAAAGAATGTCGCTACTTGTAGGAAGGTCTTATCTAGGGACTTTACTAGCGCGGTGCTTGCAGCGCCCCCTACCGGGAACATTAAAGCGGCCCCACGGCAAACAAAAGATGAAAAGACGATGACTACCCAGTCACATGATCACCACGCTTGGAGCCAGTCACGCAATGCCTCCCGAACGTCGGCGACCGTTCTCGGCAGCTTTCAAGAAAAAAGTGATTTTACGTGCGGAAGCACGTGATTAGTGCGCATCGTCGTCCGATGAGTGATTGCGAAAGTGCAAAATAAACATTTCTTTTAGCCCTGTACGATCATTGCTACCGTGCTTGATATGTTCGCGTAACACATCGGCGATACTGCGGGCGTTCGAGTGGCCGATTAGTCACGCGGTGCCAGGCACCGCGTAACGGCGGCTCAGAGCTTGCGGGGGTCGACCTATACGCCGTTCCAACTTTTTTTTTTTTTTCGGGGGTCCCGAAGTTAGGGGGTCGACCTATACGACGTATCGACCAATATGCGAGTAAATACGGTAACTTCCAAAGAATGGTTTCAGAAACTTTCATTTATAAACATGCAGGATTTATCTCAGAATAAATTATTTTTGACATGTCGGCAGCCCTTCGAGTCAGCAGTGAGGAAGCGTTTTGCGTTTTTTATTTAGCACTGTTTCATACTCGTTTAACCTAGCCGCAACATCTCACCCTCATTGGAAGTGCCATTTACTCTAGATTTAGCCCGTAGAAGTTCTCCAAGTTTACAAGTGTCAATGGCTAGGAGGACCCAATACATCCAAACAGAAAAAATTCTGAAAATTTGGTGAGAGCAATTTTATTGGTTGAGACCCGAAACAGGGTTTACGAGTGGCCCTGCCCGGTGATGTGATATTGTGTCATCTTCAGTAACACCCTTTCACAGTATCTTCCACTTCAGACCCTATTCCTGCTTTGCTGCTCTTCCTTAGTATGATTTGCCTCTTAGTTCTTGCCAGTTTATTTGTCAATAAATGCCTGCTACAAACGTTAGTTAGCCAACAAATGACACAAACTGGTAACAATTGCCAGGGGAACAGGGAAGTCTTGAAGAGGAAGGTGCTAACAATGCACCAGGTGAATTTTGCCTACCTCGGACTCACAGAAAAGAAGGAACCTAAAGTTGAAACTTCGAATGCATTTTTCTCAGTTCCTCTTTTTGGCAGGAAATGTGGTACGAGGAAATGTATCATTGGACATTTTGAAAGTGCAAAGATTTTTATTCAGTGGTGTCCTTGACTGAAATTTCCCGAGGAACAAGTTAAGGTACTCATAATCTGAAAAAGCTAAATTCTTCATGACAAAAACTGAATATTTAAAAACTCAGAAATTTGTTAAAATCGTTTGCTCTTTTTGGGAGTTATTGTTTTTCTCTATAATTGCATTTTCTACAATTAATTTTTACCTTAACTTGCACTGTGGGTATTCTACTTCACATTAAACCAAACATTTTGTGGATTGCAATTATTATTTTTCTTAAATACATTTCCTAATAAAGTAACTTTTTTCTGAAGCTTGTTAAGCATAGTATGTTGTAGAATTGGCCTATAAGACTGAAACTTTAGATGTCACCAATCCTAAAGGGGTTCAATTCACCCTGAAAGTCTGAATCACTTTGAGACAGTGGTTCAAAAGTTGACCCTCCCAGGCCATGTCCCCCCTTAATAAACTCCAGTGCTCTGTCCCTAGCACACAAAATATGCCGCATTTCCAGTTTTTATTTGCTTACCCTAAATGGATTAAGACATATTTCTCAGCATATCGCGACACATACTGCGGAATATATTTTCGTCGAATTTTCACATATTTCAACACTTATTCCTTCTTGTTCCGTGTCTTTCTAGGAACGATACGTGCACTTGGGGAGGTTGTGGCACCCACCTCCGTCCAGACTCAAAGTTTGCCCGGAGGAAGTCGTTGAAGGGCAGCATGTGCTGCTCCTTGCTGAACTCCACGTGGTTGGCAATGTTCTGCAGGATCTTGGACATGAGCATCAGGCCACGCTTGGTGCGCGAAGACGGCTGACGGTCCACTATGCCCATCTCGTAGGGCGACACTGTAATAATAATAATTTGTATTGTTATAACTGAAAAGGCATTCATTGTCCAGGCTCTGTGAACAATGAACTGTCATAATAATTAAACTGAGGGGATGGAATCGAGCTATTTTGTTCTAGATAGAACTGAATTTTTGCAGAACCAGTAAGTGCATCTTGGAGCAGATCTCAAGCAGTCAAGACTATGTTGGCACACAAACTAAAAATGGCACCTCAGTGTTGACCATGGCACCTGCAGTTATCATGAGAGGCAACATGTAATACTGAAGGTAATGCATTGGCTTTTACACGGTATTAGCACCCCGGAATATGTTAAGTTTCGCTCAGAAATTAAACTCTCTCGAACCCCGTTAACCACAGAAGTTTCATTCAAATAGGCAATTGTGACACTAACCCTATATTTTCAATTAATAGAACAGCCTAGATATGAAACAGGTAAAGTTTTGGTTGTTTATAACTTTATAATATCTCTGCAAGCTATTCAGTGTGCTTGCTGTTCTTACTAAGGACAAGTCTATACAACTCAAAACCTCCCAATCCTGAGAATGATGAGGGCGGGAGGGGGGGGGGGGGGGGGGGGGTTCTTTTTAATAAGTCATGTTCAAGGACAAGAAAACCGAGTTTTACCCTTAAATTACAATCATGACAGTTCCTTAGACCTGAAATAGTCTATAGCCGCAATGTCAATAAGGTACCAGATCAACCAGGATTTCCCTACATGTGCCAGCTCACTCAATAAATATGACTTAAGGATTATTCGGGCAGTATAAAACCTAAGAAGTACACCATATGAAATTCATAAAACACCATCACAGGAAGTGATGAGGGAATTTGTGTAACTTCCCCAGCCACAGGAATATATTAATAGGCTGCTCTAAAGATAGAACACATGACCGCAGCAGGGTGCGGAAGGAGACAAGGCCACAGCACCCACCAATAGCTGGATTGATGAAACGCAGGAAGATCACCGTGCCCACAGCGCTGATGTTGTGCGGGAAGTTGGGAAAGCGCTTGTTCAGCACCTGGTACAGGCAGTGGCACATGCTGCGCAGCTGCGGGGGAAACCTGCACACCCAGGGGAAGAGTGGGCCACACTTCTACCGTGACCTCGAATATCTCCAGAAAGTATCTGCCACAACGACAGGTTCACCCTATTGCCCTACTAACTTACCCCCCCAAAAAGGAGGACAGCCAGCGCACAAGTTACCAAGATCTCATGTTCGTCGTTTTACAAACGAGCTCTTTCGTTTCCTTCGAGAAAATCTGAAATTCAGAAATTAGAGCGAGAGAACTGCACAAATGGGTCAACTGAAGGCCCATTCGCGCGGTAGCATTGCACCACGTTCTGGGGGCTTCCGTCAACATACCAGAGCCAATTACCAAGACATCCTCGCTTCGTACGAAGTGCGGCAAACCAACTCAATGAGCAGCTTGGCACGTGGCGTACAAAGCGCAGACGTCCCGGTAACCCGCAGGCGTATTTCGACGTAACATAGTCGGATGTGGTCAAGCGCTGCCTTGAATGTAAGCATTCGAACACACGCTTCGGATATGGTGCCCGTAACACATTTCCGACTGGTAAGTCTACCGCGCTGTAAAAATGGTTTCTCCATTTCCGCCTGATGAGGTCATAGTATTTTCACGACGTCACCGGCCGCCGTCCTAGAGGTGTCAAGGCAACGGTGGTGGATGTGGCAGACGTCTGTTCTGATGTAGGCCGCTCTCCGGCTTTACAGTCTGCGGAAGTCTCGGCGGCCGGAACGCCGCAACAATGGCAACGCTCACCTTCGCCACCGGGACATTTTTTGATGTGTGGGTGGGATAGGACACTAATCTCACCGGACGGAGATGCGCTCCAGGCACCATACTTCAGCTGACTTCACAATGCCAGACAATGGTAATCATAATGACCATTGTCCAGCATTGCAACGGGCAATGACCATTGTCCGGCAGTTAACTTTACAATGCCAGCACCACACTACCATTGTCTGACATTGCATTGGGCAATGACCACTGACCGGCAGCTAACTTTACAATCCCGGAATCACAAATACCATTTCCTGCATTGCACCGGGCGATGACCATTGTCTGGCAGTTAACTTTACAATGCCAGAATCACAATGACCATTGCCCAGCATTGCATTGGGCAATGATTTTTATCTGGCAGATAACATTACAATGCCGGCATCACAACAACCACTGACCGGCATTGCATCAGGCAATGACAACATCCAGAAGCTAACTTTACAATGCTGGCCGGCATCACAATAACCACTGTCCGGCATCACACTCTCTTGGTAGCAATGGTAGCTCAAAAAGACTCGAGACGCGAGGCAGGTGCCCACCGGTCGGCGGAGGAGATGACGGCGTTGAAGACCCGCTGGGTGAGCTGGAGCAGGTTGCGGCGGTTCTCCTCGACGTCCTCGGCCTCCTCGACACGGGCAGGGTCCACCTCGTAGCCCGGAGGGGGGGCCGCCCCGCAAGAGGCTTCCGAGAGCAGGGGCTGCACCAGGGGCTCCAGCAGGGTGTGCAGGTAGCTGGCACCGTAGATCTTGAAGCAGAAGGCCATGATCTTGCTGCCCAGGCTGTTGCCCCGGAACAAGGTCTGCATGCAGTCCGACAGCTCCACCTGCACCCATGAGAGATGGGGACAGGGTCAAGACAGAGACAGAGTTGGAACCATAATCAGAACCAGAGCCAGGCAGAGAAAAAACAGAAATCAGACACAAAGGGACAAAGCTGGAGACAAAAAGACAGAGACAAAGCCAGAGACAGAGCTGGAACCAGAGATTCACTGTACATTCCACTCACAGAGCTGGAACCAAAGATTCACTGTACATTCCACTCACTACTGAGAGTGCTGAGAGATATATTTTTATGTATCTGACAACACATAAATATAGACCTGTCGGCCTAGTTCGGGCAAAGGTTGCTCACTACCAAAAGTTGCTGCAGTTTACGAAATACAGAAATGAGAACGCACCTCTTTGTAGAACATGTTCCAGAGTAGCGGCGACAGCAAGTGCTTGGCATCAAACAGGGTTACAAATACCCTGGCCAGCTCATCCTGGAACAGAGAAAACGACACGCCAGTCAAGGATTCCCCCAAGATTGGCTCCTAAACATAATTACTGGTTCTTGAACAAGTAATTTAGCCAAAAGATGCTGCAACTTTCATGAGTTACACTCACGCTGGAAATAAAAGAAAGCCGAAGAACTGCCCACCCAGGAATTGAGGCTCCCTAGCTAAACTTTTTTCAGACAATTCCCATGCTTATGGAGGTGATATGCAAACTTTGTTAGCTTTAGGTTGTGCTAGCACATAAATGCCTGGGCCAAACTTTTACAGAATCGAAAATTCGGCAAAGCCGAAGTTTTGCCAGACTTTTTTAAAGATACAACAAAGATTCGGCAAAAATACAATGTTACCAGACTTAAAAGCTAATATTTCATTTTTACGGGCAAAAAGGTTTAATAGGTTTTTTTTCAAAATGCATGTTGAAACAGTTATTACTACATAAGGCGGTATTCTACAAGATATTTGTATCAGTGTCACTTTTGTGTGTTTACCGGCAATTTTACAGTGACTTTTTGCAGAAGTGGTGTAACAACGAGGTTGGGTAGCAGCAAGCACGATCACAATACGCGAGTTTCGGTTTTGAGGCCTCAACAGCTCAAGCCTGCAATGCTTCGTTCGATTTACCTGCACTGGTGCAGAAAAGTGCAGGGCGGTGTGCTTCCGGTCATATCTCAATATAGATACGTTAAGTGCACTGCCCTACACTTTTCTGCACCGATGCAGGAGGTGCAGGTGAACTGAACGAAGCGATTGCTAAAATAAAGGCGGTAACACTGTGTTCTTACTTTCTCTGAAAGTCACCATTTCATGCGCACAAATGAATGCAATGACTGTTGAGCCTTCACCAGAAGAGATAACAATATTATTGCAAATATGCACTTTTTTTTCCCCGATTTGAGTCACATGACGCCAGCTTTGCATGAACGAGTGTGCCCCCTCATTCACAATATCTCCTTTTTTGAAGAAAGAGTAAGCAAACAAGCGAGCTGGTTGATGTTACATATATTTATAAAAAATGGAGACGACGGACGAAGAAGGGGACAAACACAAAACGTCACAATCTGAGACGTTTTGTGTTTGTCCCCTTTTTTGTTTGCAAATATTTTCAAATATGGGTTTTTCAAATACCCTATGTGTAAATCTCGTTTTTAATTTTTAAAATGTCGGTTTCTGATGTTAGGACACACGCGGATGTTTAGGAAGACGAAAAGTGTTAGGAATGTCGGATGTGCAACGTTGAGCATGATGGTACTGTGTTTAGTTTTATGCGGACCGATGAAAGCAGCGAAATAATGCAAATTAAGAAGATATGTTTTTTGTTTTGTTTTTTGGCACAAACTCTATCTTTTGTTCTTGGAGCAGAAAATACTGAAGAGAACCATACTCACAGAGGCTGACAAACACACAATTACCCATGTCGCCTCCGCACCTCGCCGTAACCGCTGGTGGTACTACACCGTACGATGGTAACCGTACAACCACATCGCGTCCATTTGCAATCCATGGCCCCGTGCGCAGACATTTGCCGAATCTGAAGTCCGGCAGATTCTATTATTATTATACACTATATATACCTACTATACATACCTCCTCTATTATACACTACACATACCTACTCTTGAGTTACTCTAAACCAGCCACATAGGAGCGGATTTATGGGTCAGGCTTCGGGGTTTTTCCACGCCACCGAAAACTAAGCTTTTCTTCCTAAACAAAGCTTAAGTATGTCATTTTTTACATAAAAACTCAGGCCAATATTTTTTTTTAATTTGGGGTTACGACTGTTTTTAGCTAAAGCAACGTCGCTGAATTAAAAGGTATAATTTTTGTTTCGATATTGTGTGTAGTTTGATAAATATCATGGCTCAAAGTTTGGTTTCGGGCACCTACGGCAAAATCAAAGCTATTTGCTAGGGGGACGGCAACACTGATCGTCGGCCGTACGGCTGCGACGTGACGTCATCGTGGGGCTGCACCAGTGTTCCTCGACAAAAAGCTAACCCATTTGCCGCTACGCTAAAAAGCGGCTGGTCACATCTTAAAAATCGGTTTTATTGGAGTATACGGCTTCACTTCGAGGTAATATTTTGGCCGCAGTTATATTTTGTGCCACTAAAGCAATACCAGTCATTTATTTTGGTTTTGTTTTCGACCAGAGTTGCCTTTTGAGAGAAGGGGGGGAGGGGGATGCAGTTGCCCCTTCTCTCTTAAATCGGCCTATGCAATAACATTGGTCGGTTAGCCACTATGCCAGTGCATACTCGCTACATGCAACGTAGTGATTGGGATCTGCCTGCTGAATTTTCACTCCGTGTTAAACTCTCATGTTGCATCTCCCCTTCGAAAGTTAGCTAAAGTAAAACATTGCTCCATAGTTTTAGAGCACAGCTCTTAGGCACCCGTTTCCAAGTCTTGCAGCATTGGTGTCGCCGTCGGTGTAACACACACTGCTGGGAAAATTGACATGGCATTAAATTTAGCAGGGAAATTCAGTTTCTTTGCTAGATTTAGCGGTCAAATTCAGTTTCTCCGCTAGATTTAGCGGGAAAATTGATGTCACGTGACTTCAACACCAATTCAATTCCCCGGAAATTAAATTGGTGCTGAGGACATCAATTTTCCCGCTAAATCTAGCAGAAAAACTGAATTTGTTCATGGGTGACGTGACACCAAGTCATGTGACGTCATTTTCCCCGCTAAATTTAGCAGAGAAACTGAATTGGAGGAGCAAGAAAGAGGAGGGGATGGAGGAGGAGGAGGGGCGTACCCCCCCTTTCGTATTCTTCCCTCGTCCCCCTCAAGAGCTGGACTCTAATTTCGCATTACAGAGATTTGTAAATGTCTTTCACTTTTCATAAAGGGATTTATGCTTGCCAAGTCGACATTTGTATTGAAACATGATTTATGAGGGCCCAATTACCCAGAAAAATATTGGCAGCTAAAAATGGAATCCGTTTTCTGCACAAGAACAGGCGGTCAAAGATTCGGTGTTTGGGCCTGCCAACAATTGTGACGACATGTTGCACAAAATGTTTTTGAAGTTTTAGACTGCCTAGAGCACATATTCGTTAATAATGGTAATAAAACTCATTAAATATCATTTTTCTGACCACTGGAACATTTTAACAGCATCATTTTAAAGAAACTGAGTTGTCGTGGGGTCGCTTCCACACCAATTCTCCGGTATCGGTTTCGCTCTGTTGTTTTTTTTTCAACAAATACGCAACTGCAGCAGAAAAAGGTTTGGGTAGACCCTCGACGTTATGAAGTGTAGTGTATCGTACAAAAAAATTTATGAATTTTTGGGGGGCTTCGAGTCCCTTTGGAAGTCGCCTCTTGGGTGCCGGAAGAAGGAAGTGGTCGTTAAGCATGGACGCACCATCTGCGGGGAGACGACAACGCTGGCAAGGGCCATGGCGATGGGCAGCTCGCCCTTGTCGCCGATCATGGTGACCAGCTGGACGAGCTGCTCGAAGCGGTCGGCCAGCACTGTTTCGGCCAGCATGTCGAACTCCGTGCCCTGCTGCAGGATCTTGGTCAGCACCTCCATGAAGGCCGCCCGCGTCTGCAGGTCCTTGTGGTAGCCCAGCCCTGCAGGCGGGCGTCCCGAGCAGGTTAAAGGGATTGCACAGATGCGAGCACAGAGACAGATCTTCTTCCTACTTCCGTATAAACCAGCTCGCCTGCAGGCTCACTCTTCTTTCAAGGAAGGGGAACTGTTTTAGGGGACAAGAATAGGCTAGGGTCTCTGGTTTCTGGTACTTAAGACAGACTTGGTTAGGCATAATAAATCAGAATATGTTTCGCTTTAATGAGACCGACAGTTTCCAGTATCCAACTCTTTCAGCGCACAAAATTGGCAGAAAGAAAACAACAAATAAGTGAGCAGCAGAATACCTTTCCATGCTCAAGGGTGTAAAGAACCTAAATGGGGTCTCCTGTGCTTCATCGCTCGAGTCTTTTGATTGATACAGAAAGCGTTACAGTAAAACCTCTCTAGAGTAAACTCGGCTTTCAAGGGAAATACCTTCAATAAACCAGAATCTTCACTATACCAATACTTCAAATGCCCGTCGTGAGTATTATAGGCATCCTACAGGCATTGCTTCACTATACTCATATCATTGCTACATCAGACTTCACTATTCGCCTCGAGAACGAACCGCGTCGCCCCCGTGCGGCCGAAATTGGAAACAAGCGAAAGCAGGGATACCGCCGTGCGTCGTCTGCCATGGGCGCGCTTTCAGAAGCATGGATCTCGACGACGCAAGCCCGTGTCCGGCTGAGCTTGACCCTCCTTATTAAATGTTTGATGTTTTAGTTGTTTCTTCTTACTAAAGGTTGTGTTATATCGTTTCACATGCATAGAAATTCAGCGAAGCAATTATTGCTAAGTCGGAAGCTTCCATAATCTTAGTGTGTTGGTTCATATACAACCGCTGGTCCCACGCATTTTTGTTAACTTACACAAATCATAGCTTTAATAAAATATTGAGTGTTGATTGGAGCTGTGGTTTGATTATAAAATTAACCCGACAGATCGCTGGGTGATTTCAGATAAGATCGACCAAAGGATGGCTGGTCGACATTTTCAAATCAACTGATGTTTTTATATGTTATTGTCTAGTGTCTGGTATGAACGATTCCAAACTTAGTTTTGACTAGAAAAAATACTTGGGGACAGGAAAAATCGTAAGGCATGAGGTGGTGGACAGTTGCATTAACGCGCACTGATGGAGGGGGCCCGTTTGAGAGTGAATAACTAAAGCGATAACATTAGGAGAACTGTAATACGTTTTAGGCGCAAACTATGGGTATAGCTTGCTTGTAATATAAAGTAATCATATTTATTTAAAATTTATTTATTTTTCTAAAAATTGACAAACATGCCTGCTCGAACGACAAATGGCAAACTTTGGAGGTCTGTATCTCATGAAATAATTTAATCATTATGATATAATTTGCAGATATTATTCTACTAATATATAGCTAATATTTAAAAAATAACTAAGGTATCTGTGTGATACAATAGTTAGGATATATTTAGTCAAACATGGAAAAAAAATCAAACAAAGAAAAATTCCGATGCGAATAAAAAAAAAACACCACCCTCGATTTTTTTTAAATTTAGGTAACCTGTTATACTCTATTTCGGCATTCATTTCCATTAAAAACATGTTGCATCATTTTATTGAGAAAGAAGATACAACTCCCCAAAGTAGGGTCCTTTTTCAAAGCCTACACTTAGCAGTGTTTTATACAAGAACTGACTCTGAGTTCCAGTTTCATGAAACCAACACACATCTTTTATATATTTTTATTCAGATGAGGCCAATGATAACTAAAGAAATCGTTCACACACTTAAATTAAGGAGAAACTACTGTGTACAAAGAGGTATCATATTACGGACTAGTGATCCGAGAAAAGATCATGCAGCCATCGGCCACAAGGAACTTTGTTTACTTTATTCTCCTGCGACACTATATGCTATTCCCTCTTCCGCTCTACCTTCATCTCTCTCTCTCTCTCTCTCTCTCTCTCATATATATCCCTGATATATATCCAGAACAAAAACATGTTCAAGCATTCCCTTTCTGCGTGGTAGTGTTCTGTGGCTAGCAAAAATCATTTCCTCGCTAAGCTCACGATTATGGCAAAATAGTTGCCGGAAACCGCAGACGACACTCGTCGCTAGTTCTGGCAAAACGGCCGATACAATCTTTTTTTCGCATTTCCCCGCTCGCTGTCAAGGACAAGGGGGTTCGCTTCAACCAGCAAAACATGGCCGCCGACGCCTGTTTACTGAGCAGTCATGCCTGTCGCCATCTCACTCGCTGGCGTCACGGGCGATAATATCAGGCACAAAGGGGCACACCAACCGGCAGCATTATCCCCAAATACTCGAGCCTCGCGTAAATACATAGAGTGTAAACGCTGTCGCCATGTTATCGTAGTAAGACCGCCCCGCCGCCCGCCCCCGCCCCCCCCCCCCCCCCCCCCCCCCCCCCCAACGGGGGACTGCAGTACGCGACAGCGTACTCACACAACGGCGACGATATCGACATCGCGGGCTCCGAATTTTCCCATAGTTCTACTCCACGGGCATTTCTCGAAACGCTTGATATTGTGTACGCCCGCCTGGAAGGATTTCAGGCGCGTAGTTAAGATAAGGCGGTTCTCCGCGGCAAAAGAAAGCAATTTCACAAAAGCTTAAAAGCGGCGGCGACGCGTGTGCGGTGAACGCTTGTAGTTTTGGTGTAGACAGGGTGTGTGTGTTCTCGTTGTTGACATTAGCCGGCGATAAGGCACTGCAGGCGATAGCTCAGTACAGCAAGGGCTAATCCAAGTGACCATCAACGTAACCCCACCGCCAACCCCTCGCGAACCGGTCGCCGACATGGCTCAGGCTGTGTCATGAACCACGTGGTAGAAGCTCGGGTGCTTTCATATCAGCGCGTGGAGGGACGACAGTGCGATTCCGGAAAGTCTTTTTCGAAGGCCGCTGACCACAATTTTTTGTCTGGAGACTTTCCCTCTTTCTTCCTTTGACGTGGATCAAGCTTTGTCGACAGCCTCAGTTGTGACCTCTCTTTTCAAATGTACGTTTGGCAGTGAGTGAGCTCCTCAGCCTCAGACTTGTCACTTGTGCACCCAGTAGTTCTTTCACTTGGCAATTATATGCCATCAGTTGGGGTTTTATTTCTATTATTTATGCATACATTATGAAGACGTCCTGGAGCTCCGAACGAGTGTTTTGTGCAGATTACTTTCGCAAACACAAAAAGACTATACCAAAGCAGCGGAATTTTCGAAGTGTTGGCGAGTTGGACCTAAACTCGTTGAAGCAAATTCTTCCGCCTGACTGTTCCACCAAAGTGAGTGCGACGGACTACCTGTGCTACCATTGCTTCATGCACATCACTAAGGAGATCTCGATGCGAAGCTCAGAGCAGTGCCCTGACATATTTGTGCCAGCTGAAGAAGCAATTGAAGATCTAAATCGCAGCATACTACCTACAGATGTGTCGCCGCTGAGACAACCAAGCGTCGTAAGAAGTCGGGACAGGCCTGCCTATGTCAAGAGAAAGCAGACAGAACTGGAGCAGGTTGCTGTCAAGAATATACGCTCAAGGCTACGTATTGCGTACGACAGGGACGCACCATCGGGGTCGTCCGAACCAACATGCTTCACATGCACTGAGTGGGTGGACAACTTTCGGCAGGCCTTTGAAACTGCCACCTCTCTCCGGGAACGTTGTCAACTGCTTACACTCCTGCCGTCAACACTGACGAAGAATGAGGTTCAAAAGATGATTCCACAGGCCTCAATGTACCTCATCAGTAAATCCCAAAAACTCAAGGAAAAGCATGGCGTGTGGTATGAGCCGGATCTTTACACGAGGTGCAAGGTGAGCCCTGAGAACCTGTCTGCTGCCCTAGAGTACTCCACGAAAGACGAGCTACAATGTTCGCGCCAAAGTCCCAACCAGAAGGACGTCATCTCTGTCATGCTCAACGGAGAGAAAACGTTTGTGCCAAAGCGCTTCATGACACGCTCAATACGAGAGGCCTTCCGTATATACAAAGACAAGCATCCCGATTCCGGCGTTGGGCTAACGAAATTTTATTCGTTGCGCCCTAGATGGGTCCAATGTATTCCACACCAGGAAGTGTGCGGTTGTGTGCGCTGCGCCAATTATTATCTTTGTATTGCCGCTCTAGAGAACGTTACAGGCTCAACATTCAACACTGGTGAAATGAACTCGGCATTTCTGTGCGACCCAGCAACAGAACTGTGCCTTCAAGGAGACTGTGATCACTGCCCAAAAGGCCAGTTTCTTACACTCCAGGAACTTGATATCCCGGAGGATGAAGAGATTGTGCTTGCAACATGGGAGTCCGGGGACCTTGTGAAGAAAACTTTGGAACCTGAGACTTTCCTAAAAGTCATCCAAGTGACGGTTGGAAGTTGGGTACTTCACAACCATATCCGGCAAACGCAAGGTAAAGCGATCTACGATGAAAAACAGTGCATGCAACGCGGGAGCATTGTCTTTCATTTTGACTTTGCTGAAAACTGGACCATCGTGCTTCCTGACGAAGTGCAAGCATATCACTGGAAAAAAAAAAAAACAAGTTTCGATATTTACATGTGTAGTGACGACAAGAAAATCTACAAACAGCTTTGCCATCATCAGTGAGGACCTGTGTCACGACGCCGCTCACGCTTGCTTGGCTCTAGAAAAAGTGAAGGAGTGGGTTGAAGACAACGTTGCGGTATACTCGTACGTGACGTACGTAAGTGACGGCGCCGCCAGTCATTTCAAGAATCGCTACCAGCTTCACCAATTTGCAAAGGACGATTGCCCACAAGCCCAGTGGTTATTTTCTGCATCTGGACATGGGAAAAATGCATGTGACGGAGTTGGCGGACTCGTGAAGCACCAGGCCACGCTGAACAACCTGAGAGAACGTTCAGTAAGCACAATTCAGACGGCCAGGACAATGGTGAGCGTTCTATCAAAGAAACTGAAAGGCGTGCAACTTGTATATCTGGACGAAAATGAGGTTGTTCAGTATCGTGAACAAAAAAAAGAAGAGTGGCTGACGGTGCGCGCCTTCCCTGGCATTCAGTCTTGGCACGCGTGGCGGCTCAGCAAGTCATCAACAGACGGGACCTGTGACGTATATGTAGCACGGACAGTCGGATCTGCTTGGAAGCAACTTTATTAAATGGGTACAGCGAGGAAAACCTTAGCGTAAAGTGCCGAATTTGATTTCCTAAGGACTGCTCATTTTGAATGCAGGGACATCTTATTTATCACGTTTTTCTTCACGGGGTATTTAACCTACTGTTTTTGTTGGTGGTTACTAATAATTTTTATCTGATCACTATAAAAAAAATCCCAAAATGTTATCCTCGAGCAGGATAAAATATATCGGCTTGCCACGATTCATTCATACACCGAGAGCATCGAAGCTGCTCCAGTTAGGCACTATGGCATCCGTCACCTGAAATTGTTTGTAATCGTAAATACACAGCCAACCTAAATATCTTACTATTACATCTTTGTTTTTGTGTGTGGAAGTAAAATTATTTATTTTACTCTAGATGTAAAATATACCGGAAGGTACAACTTCACACTGCATCATCTTTTCTCAAATCATTAGTCTCTAATATGATACCACTTTGTACGCTTATGTAAAATGCTGTATATAGTTTCTCCTCCCTTTTACTGTGTGACCGATCGCTCTTTTTATCAATGACCTCATCTGAATAAATGTATATAAAAGATTTGTGCAAGTTTCATGAAACTGGAACTCAGAGTCACTTCTTGTATAGGACACTGCTAAGTGTAGGCTTTGAAAAAGGACCCTACTTTGGGGAGTTGTTTCTTCTTTCACAGTGCAATGATGCAACATGTTTTTAATAGAAATGAATGCCGAAATAGAGTATAACAGGGTACCCAAATTTAAAAAAAAATCGAAGGTGGTGTTTTTTTTTTATTCGCATTGGAATTTTTCTTTGTTTGATTTTTTTCCCATGTTTGCCTAAATATATTGTAACTATTGTGTCACTCAGATACCTTATTTATTTTTTCAATAATAGCCATATATTAGTAAAATAATGTCTGCAAGTTATGTAATAATGATTAAATTATTTCATGAGATACAGATTTCCAAAGTTTGCCATTTGTCATTCGAGCAGGCATGTTTGGCAGTTTTTAGAAAACTAAATAAATTTTTAATAAATATTATTACTTTATATTACAAGCAAGTTGTACCCATAGTTTGTTTGTAAAAAGTTTTAAAATTTTCCTAATTTTATTGTTTTAATTATTCACTTTCAAACTTGCCCCCTCCATCAGTGCGCGTTATTGCAACTGTCCACCTCTCCCTGCCTTACGATTTTTCTTGTCTCCAAATTTTTTTTCTGGTCAAAACTAAGTGTGGATTCGTTTATACCAGACACTAGACAATGTCATATAAAAAGATCAGTTGATTTAAAAATGTCGACCAGCCACCCTTTGGTCGATCTTATCTGAAATCACCCCACTACCTTTTAATAGACTAATCAATCAATAAATCAGTTCGTTTATTTTTCGCCAGTCATATAGAATGAAAGACGTTAAAACTACACATTTTTTTACTATTTTTACTATGTCATAAATGGCATATTGCATTCCCATTTTAAACTTCACATTTGACACCTACAAAAATATGAACACTTCCCGTGTTCATATTTTTGTAAGTGAAGTAATTTTTAAGTTATCATTTAAACAGTATAATCACCTTAGTGACAATCACAAGCACGCTGAAGTGGTTTATTGAGCAAGCCTGTGTCATGAAAGAAATAAAGACCTCAAAAATATTAAAGCATGCATTTTTTACTCTTTGTTGACTTTCTCCAGCACAAAATTCCAATTAAATGGCAAAAAAATCGTAATTAAAGCACTACTTGAACACTCTGAATGTTAATCAATGAACTGCCCAGTCCCAATACACGTTAGGTGAGGGCAGAGGGTGATCGGAAAGTCTCATGACGGTCGCTATCCCTCATCAGTAAAAGAGTGTCGCTGCGGCCGATGCTGTCTGTGTCATGGTGCGAGTCGTTTGTTGAAGTTGCAGAGTCTACTGTGTTTGAATAGAAGGTTATTTAGCCAGAAATTTATACTATTAGCCTCTTGACATCCGCGGCTCTCACCAAGAAAATTGAATCGGGTCAACCCCCCCTATTGAGAAGAACATTTAATGCCACAAACGCTGCTGCGTTGCTCGGTTACACTCGTTAGTCACACTCGCAGCAGATATATTTATTAGAACAGTTTGTTTCACTTGTTGCAGTTGTCCTGCCAACGAGCAGTTTGCGGATCGTAACTAGAAGAGGCACTCTCTCCTCATCGCAACGTAGTAGAATGTTCACACTCCGAAAAACTTACCCACACCATGGTACAGTAAAGGGAAACATTGGCTGCAGCGGAACTCAATTGCATGGTAATTTCCAATACAGCAATAACTTCTCTTCAAGCTAAACATTTATTTATATTACTGCAAAAACTAAAAGCAAAAAAAAAAAACATTGATTTTGGGTTTTTACAGGCCACAGTACCAATATTATGTTATCTGGGGTGGAATTTATTGTTTTGTTGAATTCCCAAGCTGGTGAACCGATACATCCATTAAAAAGAATATATTTAACATAATTAGTGGAGTTCAGCCGAACACAGGCATCCGTCGTGGTGATCCATGCTTCCCAATGCCTGCCTAGAGCAGACGACGCAACTACACGAGCAATTATTTAAATTTAAGCCATATGATGGTCACACAATCTGATTTTCACCGAAGGACCGAACAGCACCGCACCATTTTTCGCTAGAATTGCTTTCCCACCGATCCTATGTGACAAAATAAACGCAAGAACCTACGCCGCCTCGCGCGCGAACGTGGAGAGTCTATGGGGCGGCCGTACTTCTATCCCCGCTTTGATGATGATGATAGCACGACAGTAGCGCCACCTCTAGGTCAATCTCGAGGCCAATACAGAGTGGTTGTACTGTAGTATTTGCGGTGTTTCCATAGATATATCACCTTAACCTAATAAATAGTGCTGTGAACTGGATTTTCTGTGACTGTTTTTTTCATTGGTACACTGAACAAATGCCACAGTACATCATCCCTGCTTTCTGGTTAACAAAACTTAGAATCCCCACTAGTTATGTGCATAACATGTTTCCTGAGGAAAATACATTAAAATTAATACAAAAGTTCAATAAGACTAAATGCGAGCGGTGCAAATGTTTGCAATAAACCTCCACTGCATTAGACATCACATGTTTGCAGCGTTGTGCGAATATTCAAATTTCCAAACATAGTAGTTTAGAATAATATGCTATTCGATATTCACTTCGAGATGGACTGTGACATTGATATTTTTTCATGTCTTGATTGCGGCAGGTAAGCCCCACTGAGCGCGCTTCTACTGAGCATTGGTGCGCTGCAGAGAAGCAATGCCCGCCGGCGCGAGCCCTGTGGGTGTTGCTTTACTGCAGTGTACCGGTGCTCGGTAAAGAGTGCACTTAACGGGGATAACCAGCTGCAATCAACGTTTCAAAAGGTATAAATATTGCAGTTGCGCTGCATAGGAGAAAAACGCTTTTAAAGCAGGATGGTGCACGTGCACACCTGGTGCATTTAAAAAGAAATGGAAACCTTGTGAATGTTTATAACTGCATTGCAGTAAAATTTTCAAGATTAAACTGTGGCTATTATGCAAGAGTATAATTTAGCCAGGGAGGCCTTGACAACCTGCACTCACCATCCGAGATTCATTTTTTTTGTTATTTTGTAATTGAAGAAAGAATATTTTATGTAAGATCAGTCATTTCCTTGCCATCACAATGTAGGCATTGAACTTTCTGAGGCCAAAGTCAATAAATATAACTTAAATTAAAATTAGCACGGAAATGGACAGGTGGAAGCTTGGGAACAATCTTCGTGAGTTCAGCTGGGTTTTCATTTAAGTATGGCGCAACAGTAGTGAAAAACTTAGAGAAACTATTCTATATTCAATCTGAAAATATTTGTCCAAAACTACTACTTGCTTCAAACTTAAAATCTACTAGTCGCACATGACTACATGTTTGTACAATGATTGACTAGGCAGACGTAGCTTCTGCACTGTTTTGAGAAAAAGCAGGCAAAATATGTAAGACTCCTGTCACTGTAAGCTCTTCTGACATGCTTCTAAGTCCCTGAGTACAACATTAGGAGAGACATACACATGTGTCTAGTGAGGCTAAATGCAGCTGATAAATATTTTTATCAAGCAAATCAAAACTTGAGAAAGAAGCTAAAACAGCAGCACAGCAGCAGAGGCTTTAAGTGACAGATATTTTGGGAAGAGACATTCACAAATCATCTGTCAATCAAAACCTCCACTGCCGTTCTAGCTTTCACTCCACCTACACTATACACGAGTCAATAGACCTGTTGCAGAACGAGCTGCACCTTAAAGGGGGGGTGCAACAATTTCCGGACTTTGGTCAAAGATTTCTGGAAGTTGCTCTCTGACACTTCTGAAGTAAAGAACAGAAAACCGATTTTGCCTGCATGTCCTAGTTGTTGCGTAAAAAAAAGATAAATATTGGCATTTCGGGCACTCCTCAACTCACTCCCAGCCTTCAGGATCAGACCTGGTCCCCCTTCTAGTGGCGTCATTCGGAGTGCCGTGTAGGTTCTTGTGTGCTATCTCGGAGGACGCTTCCTCTCCCTCTCTCTACTGACATTAGCGGGCGTTGTGCTGCAGCTTAGAGCCGAGCGAGGTCACATAATCTTTTCGCCGCAGTTCCATCGGCTGCCACTTGGGGCTGCAGGTGGGGAAAAAAGCTCGACTTTTGCTTTGCGATTATGCAGCGGAATCGCGACATTTTTAATGAAGGAGATGTTTTCTTTATCCTCCGGGACACGATAAACAACGTAAAAATGACGAGATGCAAATTCTTTTAATTATAAAATCGTTGCATTGCCCCTTTAAGTTGCACCAAAAGGGATCCTAGGAACTGGCCGCTTAGAACAGGCTGTAGAAGACAACAGCAGCGACTTTAGGGGCAACAGAGGCAACGCAGGCGAACGGGCAAGGGCAAACGCTCAACAGCGCTACTGTTCCTCTTCCTTGCTCTTTTCAGCGTCATGGGGTTATATAAGGAGGAGCATACGGGATCTTCTTTATAATTCATTGCTTGTTCAGTGTGCGGCCATTTGGGACTTTTGCAACTGGTCTATTAGCCACGGGAAAGAGTTTGGTTTGTTCAGCTGGTGTCTTCTAAATATGGTCTATTAGAGCGACAAAACAAAGCGCATGACAGCTCTCCACTGGAGGAGCATGCTCGCAACTGTACGTCATCGCGTGCCCCGTTCCGACGCTCTGATTCGCTCGCTGGAGCTGCGGCTTCTGTCTTTTGCCCAGTCGCGCTGAAACAAGGCGCATCCCGCCAGGGGGAAGGCCCTCGCTTACCGATGGAGTGCATGAGCCCCGAGTCTATGTTGGCGCTGAGCAGGTTGGACATGGCCTGGATGGTGCAGGTGCGCAGCTCCCCGAGCTTGGAGGACTGGAGCCGGTGGCGGTCCTTCTCCTCGGGGGCCGCCTCGCTGCACTCGTTGAGCAGGTTCATGAAGAGTGAGAAGTACTTGAGGAAGAGCTGCGACTTGGCCTCCATGAGGTCCCCCCGGTCGCTCTCCTCGGGCTGCAGGGGCAGGCCCAGCAGCAGGGCCGCCACCGCCTGCATGCAGGCCTGGTCCAGGTCCCGGGTGATGGCCGTCACGTCCCCGCAGCCGGGGGGCGCCATCTGATGGCTGTTGCCCATCACCCAGTCCGTCAGGTACTCCACCAGCTTGTTGCGGAACTTCATCTCCTGCCGAAAGGCCAGGTCGTCCCGCCGGGCCATCGTGGCCTCCACCAGCTGGCATAGCTTCGTCTTGATGTGCAGTGCGTGCACTGTGGTGTCCAAGTGCCGCACGTACCTGCCGTGAAAGGTCAACCAAGGTCAAATTTGGGGGTTTTAGAAATGCTGCCCAGGAGACGAAGCCTGCGCATGGTGTCGTCGTTACTCTATCCCCAACCTGCCCCCTAGTGGCAAACATGCTGACGCTCTACAAAAGTATGCCATGTGCTAGAGTCGCGCTTGTTCCGAGATGCCGCAACACGTGGTGGTAGCGACGCTGACACGAGCTAGGCGGCACTGCGTGGATCCGCTATGTCCCCTCCAGAAGCTTCCTACCTCCATGTCCACTAAAGATGACGTTTGGGAGGGGAAGGGCACAGACCTTGTCTTCTAGTTGGTACTGGCTTTACTTGCCAAACCAACAAAGAACATCTGGCAGGCCCCTGCAGAGGACTCGGGATTCATTTTAACTGCCCGGGGATCTTGCAACATACAACCGGGATCTCGGTTACATAGAACCTTTAGCCTAATGAACCTCCGTTGAATTGCAGGCACCACAGCCGAAATGCGAACCCGCTAACTTGGGATCCATCGGTCGGTGCTTTGCTTCAAAGCTACCGAGGTGGCTAGGGGGGGGGGGGGGGCAAAGGATTGGGACTTCTATAGCACTCTGTCTCACCTTTCAATGGACCGCAGCGTACATGCTGCAAACCGTCCCGGCTAATCCAGCACGGTGAATGTATCGCGTTACTAGTTACCGTATGAGCTACGAATAGCACTGCCAAAAGTTGCAACTCTTCTTCCTCAGATCCAGTCTTACTGCACAAACAAACATGCAAACCTCAAAGAAGCAGGGAAATCACTGGCGTGAAAGGACAAAACAGGCATGTTCCATGCCTCACCTGACGATGATAAGCATCATGGCCTCAATGCTGGTGACCCCTAGGTGCTCGGTGGTGTGGTCCACCTTGTTCTCCAGGACGCTCTTCATGATGAAGATGATGTGCTCTATGAATTGCGTGTTGGTCTCAATCACCGTCACCTGCCACAGAGAGAGATCCCAACAACAAAAACGATGCCTCAGCCATACAGAATATCATAGCTTCTAACTAACCTGATTGAGCCACACAGCAAACACAAAGACGATTATTGCAGAAACACAACAAACAGCACTCCTTTGTTGCGTTCTGGGTCAACCAATGTTTGGCTTTTTCAATATATCAAACTTTATTAATTTGCTGTGCTCCCTATAGATCCATAAATCAATCGATAAAAAAGTGAGATATTTATTATACTCTCAGTAGTCTTACTATACTAGTTTACTCTCAGTACTCTTAGTATACTTGTAATTCAAATGCTAGCATTCAATTTTTTTCAGGTGGGTGTGCATGGATGCAGCCATAACTATGCCTCACTTTTTGTTTCTTTTTATCCGGCCACTTTAGTTTGTTACTAATGGCCACACTGGAGACTAAACACTCGAGTGCCCTTCTCATCTTGTAGGCTTTGTGTGAATTTGTTGATATGAATTTCAGTGGCCCATGAAACACGGGGAGGACAGTAATGGTGGCCCTAATCTAGACCGTGCTCAGAACACTTGTACCAAAGTTACAAGCAAAGTTAAAGTAAGCTTGCAATGACAGTACAGGCAGACAACACAAGGGTTCGACATTTTAGGTTGTGCAAACGCACAACCATCCCATAACCAAAAATCTCTGTTCCAGCACTTTTACAATAATGACTAGAAACAAACTAGAAGCTACAACTCACCATCCCCCTGACAGCCGCAGGCACTTACCTTTAATGTCTCACTACCATTCAATCAAACTCAAAAACTCACTCAAACTCATGAGCTCAAACTCCCATACTTACTCAAAATCTCACTCACTCAAACTCTCAGACTCGGATCTCTCTCTAAATCACTTAAATTCGTTCAAAATCGTGCAGCTACATTTATCTTTTCCGATTACTCTTACCACACCAGTGTCATCGAACTCAAATCTCATGCTGATCTCCCGAGTCTTGAGTCACGACACCGCAAAGTTGCCAGGCTCTGTCTCTTTCACAAATGCTATTTCAGATCAGTCGAAAATTCTGTTATCATATGACAGCTCACAGAGTTTCAGACCATATTAGTCACGAGAAAGCAGTGCAATACCTCTGGGATCGGCAGTATTGCACTGCCTCCAGGATTTAAGCAAGCTTCTCACCGGGTATGAATGCCTATTTTATGACCTTTGGAAGCCTGTTTTGGACAATATGATTTTGAAACAATATGTTTCATTTTTCGGTTCCCGGGAAAATCCAACAAAGGAACTCGGCTCTAGTAAAGTTTATGATTCTTACGAATTAATTTACGAAAGAGGTGTCCCAGTACGCTTGATGCACCGTTCTCTCGGTACCCCAGGAAGAGGAGGAGCAGGGCTCCGGCTAACCTGGCCCTGAGGGTCGAAGAACTTCTCCACGATGGTCTTGATCTGGTCAAAGAGGATCGGGTAGAGGGTGGGGCTCATCTCGTGGGCCACCAGGTCTTTGACGTGCTTCTGGATCTGGGTGCCAAACTTCTCGTTGTGGCACACCAGCAGACGAAGCAGCTGGCCCACAAACCTGGGCAGCGGGCAGGGCAGCATGTTACTTCTCACGGGGGTCGTGTTCATGTGTGCACGGGGAACACCGTCAGACAGCGCATTCATCCAGTGTGGCGTGCCATTGATTTCAACATGTTCCTAAGCTTAGGATGAAATGGAGGCACTAAATGGGTACCGAAACGAAATTCTAGCAGCTATTTTACTGTCCAAAAGTCACCTATGTTCTGGCAGCACCACAGACACCAATTACTTGTTCAAAAAGAGACCAAAACTTTATTTAAAATTAATCAACCAATTAGTAAAATGCACCTAATGGGTGTTTCCAAAGCTACTTTGACTGTTTTTACGCCCACGTTCCTATAAAGGCAACGCCACTCTCCGGAAGTGCGGCAGCAAGCTGCATGCGCATGCCTCCTGTCATATTTGGCCGAACTGGATTTCCCTTTTCTCCTGCGTCTATTCAACTCCTGTGGGGAGACGGAATGGGACTGAGAAGAAGTGGAGGTCAGTGAAATTTGGAGCGCAGGTGAGTTACTTCTTCACCTTCGCTAGCATTGCCCAACCGGTCCTCGGGCATCTTGAACGGCTAGGTAGCAACGCGTTGACACCCCAGAGTGGAAAAGCCCATAACTAGTATGCCAGCCTCCCCGCAGCCTTAACCATGCTGAAAAAATCGGCGCCAGAAATGCGCCGAGTCATCCGTGACGCAACGCGCTCTCAAGTGGCTGCTCTTCGAGCGCTTGCTGGAATTGGCCGTTTGGAACAATAAAAATAACCATCCGTTCAAAATATGAACGTGTGAATGTCATTAGCAGATATTGTTGATAACTTATTTCTCAACGTGAGAGATACAATTCGATTTTCATTTCCGTATCCCTTTAAAAATATTTAGTCTTAATTTAATTTAACAAGTAGAAATTAGGCTTGGTTCCAACTTATTTGGATTATTAGACGTGGGGGACCTAACAAACGACTGAGAAAGCTGATTGTAAAAATTAAGTCGCACAAAAAAATAAGTTATGAAATCCCTTTTATCTTGCTATCTCATTGTTGATTGCTCCTTTCATTAACTATCTTCTTTTTCAGCTATTGTGGCCCCCTTCAGAGAGTGTACAAGCGAAAATATGTGGCTTTCAGCTCCCAGTAGATAAATCCAGCTATGATCAACTTTTCAGATTCAGTGATACACATATAGTGGTTCAGCGAGGGACTAGCTGAACAGAAAGTTTTCTTGTCTCTAGTCTAGAAAAAGCCCTTAAAAGGGCACTAAAGAGGATTCTGCAATCTGCTCTTGGTTTTACTGATCCCACAGATCCTAAGCATCCTAAAAATTCAAAAATCACTATCAAGTGACGTGGATCTCTTTATTAAAAACGTAACAAAAGGTCGAGACACACCCCTTTATGAGCGGAATTTTCCATTCAGGGAGGGCAGGGCATGCACCAGCAGCAGTGTCAGCGTGGTGACGATGGGTACTCGTCGGCCAATCAGAAGCCATTTCTCAATCGCAAGCCACCTCTCAGAGAGGTGGCTTGCGATAGGTTGATGAGCGCCCATTGTTATTGCGCTGACACCGCTGCTGGGGTATGTCCCGCCTTTCCCAAGCGTAAAAATCCGCTCAGAAAGTGGTGTATCCCAATTTTTCATCACGTTTTAAATAGGAAAATCGGTATCACGTGATTGTAATTTATAAATTTTTAGGCCCGTAGAATCAGTTATGACCAAAAACAGACGATCGCAGAATCCTTTTTAGTGGCCCTTTAAGGGGAGACACTGCTCTTTGAGACAAAAAATAGTAAGAACAAACACTTTTTTTTTTAATTATGTTTTTGAGGACTGACAGGCACTTATCTTGTCCTGAGGTATTTTTGTGAATTAAGTCTCTTTTACCTTAAAGTATTGTCTTTGAAACATTGGAAAACGGGTCTGAACATGTTTTTTGTTGTTATATTTCAGAATGAACAATTTACACATTTTGCTATTTTATGGAAGCCATATCTCCACTTGCATTTATTCAATCTTCATAATTTTTCCTTTCTTTGGTAGGTGTATATGTGAGCTATGCAATAAGGGGTATAATATGTTAAATATGACATCAGTTTTTTTTTTTTTTTTTTTTAGATGCGTTTTTTTGTTTTCTGCAACAAATACTTTAAAAACTAAAAAATTCCCAAGTGTAATCAAAACCATACAAATCATCCTAGAACTTTCATTTATAGCTTATCGGATTCCACAGGCCTTTCAGTTTATTGAGATAAGTTTTTCTGATTTCAGTATTTCAATCTGTCGTAATCCTTCCCAGAATCTTTGCAAATGTAAGTTTTAACATTAACAAAACTAACTAGGGTACATAAAAACAAGGTACACATTTGCTGTCAGATTGTGAAGGCAGATGAGCTACATCAATTTTGTTTGAATTGGATCACAAGCTATATATTAGAAAAAGCTCTAGAAGCAGCACTGACCCTTAAAAGACAAAATCAGGTTCGTTTACCACAAGAAGTTACACTAGGATGCCTTTTCGGAGGACTGAAACCAGACGAGTGACTGAAACTAAACTAAGCACCCCTCAAACACTCACTGAGTGACGGGGCAAAACTGGATGTCTTGTCCCGGTGTCAGCATGCCACCTTTCCTCGAATCCAGGGACAGTGCCGAGTGAGGCACGCTGTATGCGTACAGGGAGGACCTGGGCAAAAGTCACGCAGGTGGTACGTGGTGGGACCGAACAGCTGCAGAATCACTTGCACAGACACGCACGTTATATGGTTGGCAACCACTAATCTGCAGAGTGGCAATGTGCACATGGCACAGGAAGACTTGCCCCCTTCCCTCCCAGTTTCTGTGAATCGAGCGAGAAGTGCAGAAGGAGCACATCCTAAAGCGGTATATTGACACAGAGGAGAAATCTGTAGACAGATGAGCGCGACATCAGCAGCGGGAGCAACTCCTTTTCGGTTTTGTGGTTCACACAAATGAAGTGCAGGTGGGAGGGATGTTGGTGTTACCAGCTTCCAGTCTTGACATTACTACAGACAAATTAACGCCAAAGCTTTTAAAAAAAAACACGGAACCTAGGGGGGGAAAAAAATGCTTTCTACCTAATTAGGACATGCATGTCTCAAAACAAAGATTCAAAAAAAAAAAAAAAAATTTTACCCAATATTTATGCTATTAAAATTTTTCGATTTTCAAGAGAAACCGAAATTGTATCCCTGTGAGATGATGATGATAGTGTTTGAAATCAGGTAGTCTGCACTCTGAGGTCCAGCATAGAGACAGTAAATGAGCAAAGCTTAGTGTATTGGCATTCCGTTCCCTGATTTGCTAGCGGGCGCCGCCATCTTGGTGCTTAGTGCAGAGCAGGCGCAACTGTCGATCGCCACAATTCAAAAATGCGACTTCCTCAGCTTTACATGCGGTGCTAGGAAGCTCAGGTGATATCATTTTGCTCTGTCGCAAACTGTTTTAACATTTCTGAAGGACGGAAAAGCGTTTCCTACGATTTCAGATACATCTTTAGATAACTGGCAACCATAATCTTAAGCACCAAGATGGCTGAAGTGTCGTTACTCTGAAGCATCCAGCGAACTCGGTTAGCACACTAGGTGGGTACGAAGGCCATCATCATCATCCCACAGGAATACAATTTTGGTTTCGCATACAAATCGAAAAATTTGTGTTGTAACATAAATATTGAGCAAAAAAAAATTTTGTTTCTGACGAATTTTTATTATCAATTAGGCCTGCGCTAATTAGGTAGAAAAAAAATTTCTTTCTCCCTGGGTTTAGTGTTTTTGGACAAAGCGTCCTTAAAGGCAAATTTGTCCGCCCCCAAACTGGTTCAGCCTGAGCATTCCGCTTAACCCCTATGCAGCGGGGCTGATGTCACCACGCTGCATCGCAAAAGGGCAACGTTTTCACCTCATGATGCTCGCTGTGGAAAAATCCGTCAGATTTTTCTCTCGTTTGAATGCCACTTCAAGCAATTGGTTCTCAAACTGGGTTCTACGGAGTAATTACGGGGGTTCCTCATTCCCCTAACTCTCTCTATAGTTCTACCACTAAATTATCTGTTCCCTCAGTTCAAGCTTTGATTTACCCTATCTGAGTGTGCGCATCAAGGCCCATTCACGCACTTGCGTTTGCTTACGACCGAGTTCTAGGGATCTTGTACGACGAGAGAACACGCTGGCACACTGGTGCCACCTACGAGGAGGCTCTGTAACCGCATTTCACTCGAGCGAAGGTTTTGCAGTGTATGAGAGATCAAATTTGTATGTACCATCTAGAAGAAATAATCGTTCATAACATTGTCAAAAGTTTAACGAGCCAACACAAAAAGCATGATACGCAAAAAACGCAGAAAATTTGCGGGAACTGTGAACATTCCACAACTGCCCCACAGGCGGCGCCGGTGTGCTCTTGCCGTAAGAGATCATGAGACACTCGGCCGTAAGCTGTTGCAAGTGTGCAAACAAGCTTTTAATGTTGGGGGGGAGACACTGGCTAGAGATTCAACTTCTGGACTACTCAAGCGACCGGTAGGAAATTTGCAGGACAGATTTAACATAAGGAGTAGTGTGCACACGTTCAGCTCTTTAGAACAATTTTACGCAACTGCATAAGAAGATGTGTCATTGTTCGTTGAGAAACCTATGATATGCAAATGAACCTATTAAGCACCATTCCGATTGCTCGAATATAAAGTGGGAGATGTGGGACTTCGGGCTGTCTAGTTTTTAAAACTCAAATGTAAATATTTCAGGAAGACTCACTACCTCAAAATATGAGATGCATATCTGCCCTATGTCAATTTATGAAAACAGTTTTTTTCTTAGGAAGGACTTTAACTTAAAACAAAATAAAGCAGACAGCCCGATTCTCCAGTACATTTCAGTTCAGAAACATCTTGATTGTGGTATCAGGATACTTTTACCTCCTAAAAAAAGATTCCTTCGTACGAAATTTGCAGCAAAAAGTGGAATTGAGAAAAATGCATTCAAACATTGAACTCCTTTACTTTGTTACAGCCTCACAATATGTTGGAAATATTTTATATCAATGTAACTACAGTCAAACCTCGATGTAACAAACTTCTATGCAACAAAACCCCCGATGTAACGAAGTACATAACTTTTTCTAACCGCAATTGTATGCACGCCATGCATTTTTGACCTCTATGTAACGAAGTCCCGTTTGCCGAAATTTCGATGTAACGAAATTTCATGGGCAATTTGTCACAAACTTTTGGGTCCCAAAGGAGATTTTGGGAAGCCCATGCGCTGAAATGGGCCCCCAATAAAGCGCAAAGGGTGAAACGGCCGAATCTGGTAAGTGTGGTGTACAGAATGGCTACAAGAGGACACCAGAGCCGCCGTTGTTTCGTCCGTCGGCTCGTTCGTGCTAAGTAGTTTGTTTCGAGACCTCACTAAAAGCGTGCGTTTCTCATTTTCCTGGGCGATGGAGCCTTGAAGGCGATGAAGTCACCCCTGACAACGTCGACCTCGACGACTTTCTATACGCCGACTCTGCTGCCATTGCGACGGAGGAGGTGACCGACGAGGCGGTAGCTAGCGATGTTCGTGGGAACTCGCAAGACGGGGACGACATCGAGCCTGATGAGCAAGGTACTTGCTATGTGCCCAGTAACCGTCAGGTGGTGGACGCGATCAATGTCTTGAGGCGGTTGCAATCACACAGCAAGACGAAGACGCGATGCAGGCCGTCTGGCTATGCGAACGTTGTGTGATGCCAATAATAATGCCAAGAGTGGCCCAGGAAAAGGTGACGGACTACTTTCAATTGAAATAGAGTCGTCCTCGGTGAGTTTTGTGCACCCGAGAAACATTTGTGGAGACTTTCTTTAATGTTAGCCTCGAATTTCTATGTAGCGAAATTTCAATGTGACGAAGTAAATTCAGAATTTCAGCGACTTAGTTACATCGAGGTATGACCGTATTTGGCACATGGTTATGAAATTTGGTGTAAGGGTATATAATTAATTTCTAAAACTAAAAAACCCAAAAAAATCTTTCTTTTTTTTTTTATATTTGCATTTTAGGCTTGTTTCCTTTTAACGAAGTCTGTAGGTCTTTGCACTGCTCTACTGCAACTAGACCGATTGGCCAGGGAAGCTTTCCTCAGCCGCTCCCCCGACACTACGCCCAACTGCCCCGAGAGTGAGCCCCACCTGGGCCTGGAGGAGGACTTCCTCTGGAGGCAGACACCGCCCAGGGCGCAGAGGAAGCCAGTCATGTTGGCCCATTCGTTGAGCTGGTCCTGCGGGTAAGAGGGGGCCGAGGTCAAAGTCACACGTCACTCGTCTGCCCTGGAGAAGGGGACAATTACCTCCAGGCTAATCAAGACGCGGCGGCAGGTGTAGGGAAGCTGCGGGGGAGGAAAACACGTTACTCCTCCCTCCCTGCCTCCGTCGGCCGAAACGGCACACCACGCAACCACCGCGTATGCTAACCTATGTCCGCTGCCTGCGAGGGAACGGCAGCGAAAATCTTCGACCAGAGTGGCACGCAACGCGCAAGTTTCGGCTCGTGTCATTGTAGCAGTTGCGGCGAATGACAACGAAAGAAACTCGACGTTACTTTACTGTTGGGGCCCAAGAATCAAAGGTCTCCCTGGTCCGGTCGTCTGCGCAGTTGCCACTGGGGTGATGCGAGCCGATACCGGCGTGTGGCACGTCCTTTTATCCGCAACTATGTTTGCTCCTCGTCTAGGCAGATGTCCCCTGGCATCGGCTATGATCCATCCTGCTACTAAGAGTAATAAATGTGATTTAAAGTGTGCCTGAAGGCCTAGTTTTACAAAATTATAAACATAACACCTCATGTACTTGGTGCAGCACTGAGCGCTTGTTACGGTAACACATATTCACTTTTTTTTTTTTTTTTGCCTGTATGTCTTCTTCCAGGTAAAAATCAGTCCAGTTAGAGCTGGATTACGGAAATGGTCCCAACTGAGTCCCTTTGCATCCAGCTGGATTAAGACACACTTCCAGCGGGATATCCAGGTGGGACTAGTTTCGTAATCCAGCTCCAACTGGACTGATTTTTAAACTGGGAACAAGTGAGTGACATCAAACAACATTTGCTAACCGGCAATAGAATGTTCTCAGACTGCCCTTACGAGTTATAATATAGGTGGAGATCTATTCCACGGGATGTTCTCTCGAGTGTAGCGTGCCTGTCGCTTAAAAAAAGGAGAGCCCTGCTGTGCGTCTTGCGTCCCTATGACGCTTTGTACATTTCACCCCTTTGCTTCCTCTAGTTATTGTAACCACAAGGGAGGGCTACTACATGCAAACAGAAAAGTATAGAGATATAGGGAGAGAAAAAGAGAGAGTGGGAGGGAGGGACCATGAAGGAGAGGGAGAGAGATGGCTTCCACCTCCAACTCGTGATCGGTGCTCTGGTGGGACGCCCTGCGCTTGCCGATGGTGCGATGCAGGGACTCGCAGATCTGGCCCTCCTCCAGCTTCGATTTGGGGTAGCTCACCAGCAGCTTGGTCACCACGTCCCAGTTCATGAAAGTGTCCTCCCACGCCTGCACGGGGATATACGTGTGATGCCAGGCCACATTACGGCGAGAGAGAGCCACACAACCTTGGCCCAACACAAAAGAGAAGGCCGCGGACAAGCCGATGAAGTACCGCAACCTAATCGTCGAGCCGTGAAGTAAGGCATACAGTCAAATTTGACACGGAGGAATCAAGACAGAGGAACTGACGAGCATGTTAATAGGAGTCATGAAACAAACAAGAGAATAAATGTATAAGACAAGCACCTGTGCCATCCCTTGTCTTGCATGTCTGTTTTTTCATTTGTTTCAAGAATAAAAAAAACAAGGAGTGAACAATGCAATGCATAAGAGTGCATACTCCCAGACACGTTTCGCCCTTTGATAAAGGCGAAACGTCCTTATCAAAGGGTGTTTCAAAGGACTCTTTTGCAGAAAAACAATTTTTGCAAAAAAAAAAAGTTGATTTTGAAAAACTGCCACATTTATTATCTGCCAACGTCTGGAGGGTATCCCCAGAAAGTTTCATTAGTTTACACTGCATAGTTAATTGATTATAAATTACTTTCGGTCCACCGATCCAAAGAAAAGGTAGGGGTTGGAGCACTTTGAATGCATACTTCTCCGTTCCACCTTTCAGCATAAAATTTACTTTAGGAAAACTATTGTTTTCCTATTATGCAATAGAGAATTATTCTTGGTTTTCTGTGACAGAATTTTGTGAGGAACATGCCTGGCTGGTTAGTTTTTCCACTTTAACATTCTTTCATGCTAAAAAAACTACATTTGTAAAAAAGAGCAGACATGAAAAAAAAAATGTTTATCTTCTTATGGCGTTATACTTACAAAGAACAATGTAATATAGCAAAATAACTAGCTGGGTATGTGCTATGGGTATTCCTATGACTATATTACACCTACAAATCACAAATTTTTATTTTATTTTAAAATGATAGTTTTTCTAAGCGAACACACTAACTTACATATTGTTACATTTGTAACAAGTTTCAAAATTGACATAGGTCGATAAAATTTGGCAGGGATTGTCTTGCCACTCGTATAAACTTCCACTGCAAAATTGATTGAAATCAGGCAAGTGGTATAGAAGCTGACTTGTCTGGGTAGTGTCCCCCCTTAAAGACCGTTTAGAAGGGTTTGCACAGCGTAGTCTAGCAACGGTTCAACACTCCTGTCGGGCTTTTGTAAAAGCAGAAGAATGTCGTGAAGCCGAGACTAGAGCACAACACATAGTCCTGTGGTTTCAGAGCGCAAGTGACGGATACAAAGTTTAATTGTGGAAGGACTGCAAGTGTTCAAGAAACGACTCACCTGAGAGCAGCCTTGAGTGCAGTGCTCAATCTTCCTGAGTAGAGCCATGATCCGTTTCTGAAGTACAGCCCTCCCTGTGGGAAGTGCAGGCACACACCCTGTCAGCACTGAAGAACTACCACAAGGTCGTCCCTTCTTCATTCATGCAGAGAGCGCAACAGCTGACAGTTCTCAGTAGGACTGCTGAGCATTCTCGAAAGGGAAACTGAATGTCCTCACGACTTACTGGGTACTCTTACCAAAACCCTTCAGCTTTCTCAGCAGCAACACCAAATACAGTGTAGACCGCCTATAACGTATGTCGCGGGAGTCGCGAAAATCCGCACTATAAGCGGTACCGCGTTATAACCAAAGCATCAATTTTTCAGGCCAAAATACATGCCATGAGACAACCTACCTTTGTAAAAGAATTTATTTTATGTTAGATGAAAAATAAAGCTTAGTTTGAGGAAAGTCTTTATTTCACCATACTTCTCTCTCAAGTGTGTCACACATTTTGAAAGAAATGAGCGGCTTTTGCCTGGCGCAGCCTTTTAGAGGCGTCGCGGGTTGCGGACGGACGTTGCGAGCGTTCAGGATTGCTAACCCTAATCACTTTTCTCCGGAGATGAAAACGCGTGAAAATTCGCATCCTTCATACGGTACGCGCCAGTAATACCTTGAACTTGAGCACACGCATGAAATGCGCCAAATAAGAAATCCGGGCAATGTTCGAGGACACAAATGCTTAGAAATCACCACTGTAGTCGAAGTAAACAAACACGACGACACGGGCGTTTCTGTTTCTGCCGTCTTGAGAGCGCCGCCACGACATCGCCGCTCGAGTAGGTGGATCTTCCCTTCTAGTACGTGCTGGGTTATCATAGCGACACACAACGAAAATTCAGTCAAGGATAGCGCTTTTACGCGGAACGATGAGATGAACGCCGTCTACGACGACGATCACAACGTTGATCACAACCAGCAGCCGGCCCGCGACCGGCATGCTTCTTCTTCTTCTAAGCGTTGTGAAAGATGGTGGGGGGGGGGAGGAGAGGGCCAATAGTGGTGCATGCAACGCGCGCGAACACTTCTCCTCGACCTGCGATTGGTCTGTCGTTGCGGTCGTCGTTCACGCACGCACGTGAACGACACGTGCGTGCATCCCTCCGTCGCTAGGGCAACTGAAACCTCTCTCTTCGCTTCTCCCGCTTCTTCGAGCAACCTCCTTGCCCCGCGAGTGCCGCTTGCGCAACGCTTGCGGCTCGCGCCGTCAGCGCAGTTATTTAGTGTCGCACAGGGAAGCGTGCTCGCTGCTCCGGTCGTCGGCGCGGTCGGCGGGCTGTGCCAGAAACCGCACTATAACCGGTATTTCCCTTCGCGCGCCTGCGTTTTAAGCGGTATGTAATTACATGGAGTTCTATGGGAGGCGAACCGGTGGTTTAAAAAAACCGCGTTATACCCGGTCCTGCACTATAAGCGGTTACGTTGTAAGTGGTCTATACTGTAGTATTCTCAACAGAACCACTGAACACTCCAAAGAAATTGCTGCATGTTCTTGCAATGCCAAACTTCAGGTGTTGCGCAAGGCAGTATAACAGCATAGCTGTGCAAACGAAAGCCTATTATCTGAATCGGTATGTCAAAAACAGCTAACCCATTTATGTCACATGTTATAAAAACTTTCCCCTTCCATTAAAGACGCTTGCATGCTATAAGCAGCTTGCCCGAGATGCGCCCAAGCAGTTGCAAAGGTTTCTTAGAAGCCAAACTTCATTGGCATTGCCCCAACTATTCATGCTCCTGTTACATAAAATCGGATGTTTCACAAGTTCTCTGGAGTTTGCCAAACTCGTGTTCCCAAAGCTTTCCCTACTGCAGTGATGTGATTGACCCGAGTCATTTTGTAGCAGCTTTTGGAGCAGCCAAAAGTCCATTATGAAGCAGCAAAATGTGCTTTTGGAGCACGAGCACACACTTCATATTTTATTCTTACCACTGTGAATATTATATGCTAAGATTAGTGTGTTAGCCTATCCAACTAAAAACATGCATGCTTTGCCTTCGCAGTTCTGTGCAACGGCAGGTTTGATTTCCTAAAACACACAACTAGCTGTTTAGTTACACAACATAGAAGCACTAGGCATGGCAACAAGGCGCTGACCGATGAAGGACAGTATGAACTACTGTGAATGATCATTTTATTATTATTATTTTTTTTTATGAAATAAAATGTAAACCAAATAATATATTCCACTAATATAATGTTAAAATAATAGCCAGCACGCAACTTGACGTTTTCTTCAAGTTCTAAAGGTTGTAATAACATAAAACTTTTGAATTTAATTTTTAAAACAAATACTTGTCAATAAATTATGAAATTAATTACATTTTGTATATAGAACCTCATAATAACAGAGATTGGCACGTGAAAGATAAGTTTGCCTTCTTAAAACAATCCAGCCAAAGTCATTAAGATTATTTCCAAGCTTCCTTCTACTACTTCGTCTAATTTAGTATTAATATATTCTATTGACTATACCTCGAATGGATAAAACATATATAAAGGCAACAACTAAACAACAGATTTCAAATAAAAATAAACCTATAGAGCAGTTCATATAAATTTTCTTGGGACCGCCCCCGCTAAATCCTGAATTTTAAAAAGATATCGCCAGAATACCACAGTTCATCATAAATAATAGCCGCAGTTTCATTCAGAAACTTTTACTGCAACTAAAAGCTGTTACATTACCACCCACAAACTTCCTTTTTCTAACACATATACCCGACGCTTGCGTGTTTAACGTCCTGCTTAGGGGGAATGCTTTTCTTTTGGACTCAGACGCACTGCGGCAAAGCAAGATAAGCGAAATCGCTATGCTTATACTTCGCGGATGCTGCTTCACTGCTGTGCACAAGAGCACAGTGAGAATTGCACTCAGCAAAGCTAACTTACACACCAGAGCAGACTATGAACGTAAGAGATACTGCGAAAGTTCAGAGTACTGTCAGTGTTTGACACTGACAGAGAGATTAAATAGGATAGCATGCTCTTTGCAGCTTAAATCAAACGTTCTGAACATTCGCACAAGCCAACCATAACGATCCGGACATGTAGCACTGCCCGATCCGTTATATTCTCAGTATTAATAAAGTGAAATCGAGTTTCGCCAAAGCATTGGCGCAAGTTCCTCACATTTGGGCTAAATGTAGCAGGACGTAGCAGGATATAGAGGGGAAAGCCCTTCGCGCACAGTTTGGCACAAATGGCGCAGCAATCACGTCACTGCTACTGTGACTGCCAAGTGAGAAATGCCCAAGCTTCAGCTGAACACACCCTAGTCCACTCTCCACCATGTCACAAACAAAAATAAACACTTTCGACTGTGCCGTCAGCCGGTCAAGAGGGCACTAACCTGTGGTGAGCACAGTGCTGGCAGTGGCCAGCTCCTGGTAAACGTGGTAGTTTGGCAACAGGTAGGTGACGGTGAGGTCATCCTGGCCACAGCGGATGTCCGCCTCCTCGCACAGCAGCGCGAAGCACGACATGGCAACCAGCACCGCGTCTATATCAATGCTCCACAGGTACATGAAGAACACCACCTGCGCATGTCCACGGGGCCACCACAAGGATCTCAAAGGACACAACCTGGCTTTGTTGTTGTACGAGGTTGTATTTCAAAAAATGTCCCTAACACTTTCAAGGTGCAAGATACCGGTAGTGGTGCATTGGGTTTCTTGGCGATGAATCAAAAATATGCACAAAAAAACACATTTCGTGAAATCTAAAAGTGAGACTGGCGGTAAGGAATAGAGCTCGCCCTTTGCTTAAACTCGCTTGGTAGCACGACTTGGGTGTAATAAGAGCACCGAGGCTAGCACTTATGCACATCGCAACGGTCAGTAAAGTTTTCGTTGGACATTAGTCGGTTAGGTACGGCCAATGCCTACACTTGCGCAACAATGAAGATCAAAACACTTCTTCAAGGCTGCGTGGCTTGAAATTAGATAAAAAGTCAATAAGCCAACAAAGTTACGAGAGTACAAACAGCCGGTGGGGACGGTGCAAAAAACCGAAATGCGAATCCGCCGTAAAGCGATTATTGGAAATACAAGAGGGCACGTTCGAATGTGTCTCGCAAAACACGCACCCATGAGAACCCAATGCTTTCGGAAACCCTCGGAACAACCCCTCGAGGTGAAAAATTTATGGCAAATTGCTAGGCAATAGACCGATCTCACGAGGAGTTGCGCGACGCCACCGCTGCAGCGGTGCATTCTGGCAGCTGTAGTTCTCCCCAGTTTTCCAGCCGCGTCCGCGCGCATTGTACGCCCGGCGTTTGGAAATTTTCGAGTGAGCACGAGACTTTTAGCCAGGTGTTGAATCATGGTTTTCAATCGGTGGCTTCACATGTATGCCACGGAGCTATAATAACAGCACCAGGCAAAAAGGCCTCGGATATTATGTCTTCCCGCAAGAAAGAAGCATGGCAAAGAAAGGTCGACAGAGCCGGACAGAGCGGCAGGAAAAATAGCGTTTTACGATTTGTTTTGCGATTTGCTTCATAATTTATATCCAATTATTGCACGTCAGCTAAAATATGTAAGATTACAGGGCACGAGACATAGAGCGTGCCAAAGTGTTCCGTAAGCTGGAATCTCTCTGACCACTTGCTCCGTAGCGGCCTATTCGTTGGTCTATCTAAATAGGACCTCCGCACTGCTTTGCGGAGGCCGTTTTTAATACACTTCTTACTCGGTGTATTTTGGTGGTTATAACTGTTATTGCGACAACATGTTTCAAGCACAACTGTGCTTCAAAAGATCAGGACAATCACTAAAAAAGAGTAGAGATTCCCGATATGCACCACTTGATATAAAACAACTTTTTTCCGGAAGCAGCCTTCATTTCTTTTTTTTTTTTTCATACCAACGTGAAAGGATTACATAATGCAATTTAGAAGTGCAACACATACTTACCGCCAAAAATGTAACAAACGAACCTCATCCATTTTGTGGTGGTCTATTAGGCTGGTGTTACTGATCCATTCTGCACGAGCACCAGTCGAGAGACCGCAGAAAAAAGCTTCCCCCGTCGGGCGACTGTTAGCGTTCGGATCTTGCGCAAACAAAATAAAACTGAACAGAAACTGTGCACGAAAAATCATCTCCACCCCAAGCTTTCAGGTATGTGGCATGGTTGCTTCTTTTTGATAAATGCCAATTATTACGGCGCGTCAGGCATGGCCTTTCTGTAGATCAGTTCTTTGTGCGCAGGCTTCTCCCGCTGTTCATCTGTACTCTGTCGCACAGCCTGTCAACCGGAATGAAATAACTTCTAGAATACTATCGCTGACCGAGAAAGTCTATTTAGCTCCTCTTACTTGATGACTGATTAAACGTTATGCACAAGACTGAGCACCACCAAGCTCCACATTTGATGCTGTTCCGTGGTGCTACACCGAGCCGATTGTCCCTCGAATTTTCTTGTTCTTTGCTATTGCACTAGATGTTCGCTTGTTTGCAAGGCAATTGAGACATCCAAGAAGTCGGAATGCTCAAGTAGTAACGCCGTTGTTTTTTTTTTTTGTTTTTTTTTTTTTTTGCGGACGCAGTGGGATTATCTTGTGAACGGCAGTGGGCTTACGCGCTCACGAAGACTAAGAAGCAGACGACGACGAAGCAGACGACAAAGCGATTCTAAAGCGATAAGACGACTGAAACTGCTTTTCTGCACTTGCTGAGGAAAGTAAGGCATCACAAACAACACAATCTTATGAAGTAAAAACATGCAAGAGAATCAAGGTGATACCGGGGCGTGCCAAATGATAATCTATGATGATGTACGTACGCGCAGCCGTATCTAGCCGGGAAGGGATGACTACAAGTAGCATGGCGGCGGCACCACTTCTGGAATGCGCGCGCCTGCGCAGTTCGCTTGGTGACATCGGTCTATTGTGTTGCATAAGTGAAACATTCTAGCATCACAAACATTTAGCGATACTCCCAGAGTTTCCATACGCCCAAAAACTTACATTCATGGCGCTCTTCGTCAGACAGTTTAATGCGTACCATGTGTACACTTGATGTACATTGATACTACCGCTAATTGGGCTGGTAAACCTGAAAACCTTCCAGAGCCTTCCATACTCTCGAGCTTCTCTTCTCAGTGCACACAGGTGGCCCAGCTCCTCCTAGTCGACCCCTCTGGTCCCATGACCACCCCATTAACCAATCGACATCGAACACCTCACTCCTCCTCTCCCACTCATCGACCAATCAGTGTCGAGCTTCCCAGCCACGCTTTTATCCCAGCTTCGCGAAATGCCGACCACGTGGCCAAAGAATGTTTCGCGTTACGAGCCAGAAGGGAGAGCGAAAGAGAGACCTCTAGTTTGATGTGTGCCTGCTTGCAGATGGCCACGTGGGAGCCCAGGTTGGCATACTCCCGGTGCCGGGCGAGGAAAGCATTGCGGCAGCGCAACACCTCGCGCAGCCAGCGCAGTACATCCGTGTAACTCAGGATCTGGTGCTGGATGAGCTTCTGGGAGATGGAGAACAGGGCCTGGGAGCTCAAGTCCCAGAAGGTGTTAATGGGGGCCTCGGGGTTCCAGCGCTCAATGTGGTCTGGCAGGTGTAACACCAGCAGGGACTCCATGGCCTCCTGGGCCAGGTCCTGCATGCTGGGCGGCTGGTGCACCAGGGACACCAGACCGTTGATCAGCTCCAGGGTGCTGCTCTGCACCTCGTGGCCCGCCTTGCCCTGGCTCTGCAAGCGGAAGGGGGCCGTTGGACGAGCAGTTCGGGCGGGAAAAACAGTCCCATTCAGCAATTGGCTGACTTCCACTTCCATGCACTGCGTTCCAAGTCCCAATTAGTTTAGCAAGTTGTGTCACGTGACAGCACGGATGGAGCAATGCTGGACACAGGTGAAGCCAGTGACAGAGGGAGCAACGGAGCACTTCGAGTACCAATGTACAAAAGTGTTATTCCGGAGAAAGGTTGAGTCAATTTTCGGAACACGGCCTAAGGAAACACTTCGAGGATACGTTAGATGAGGAGAGTACAATGCACAAAAGAGAGAAAGAATTCTTGCAAAACACTGAGAAGAATGAAGTGTAAATAAATATACAAAACAAGCAACTACGGTACAGTAGGAATGGGTATGCAGGCAAGGTATGTTGTTAATACGCTGTTAATATGCATAATTCTCAGCCACTGTAATTTAACCTTTCACTTCCACAAATAACACTGTTTATTTAAACTCCTTGCCACCCTCCGGCAAGAAACTAGTAGTTCTGGAGGAACAGCCTACCACACGTATTTGGGCTTACCGTTTTTATAAAAATGTGCATGGACTACTGCGCTGTCAGTTATGAGTGAGCCAAATGAAAGCACTAACACTGATTGACGCCAAGTCCTAAGAAAAGGACAAGGAAACATAAGACTGTTTTGAACTGATGGCTTCTTGAAGAAAAAGAAAACATACTGATACGGGAATAGACAGTTTATTCAGCAGGATAACCCCAGACTAAGTAAAGGGAAGGACAGTCTGACATGATTGTGTGACCCAGTCTGTGATGAAAGAATGTTGCACACGGGCCAAGCGTGCCACGAGCGGTTATATAGTCATGAGTAAAATGGTGTTACGAGCACACTCACACTGAGCACTTCCCCGACCTTTACTAAAGCACTCACGTTGAGCATGAGCATGGGGTCGGCGTGGATCAGGCGCACCATGAGCAGCAGCAGGTTCTTGTACGACAGCTGCTCCTCCGTTTTCTCCTTGAACTTCAGGGTGCTCACTTTCTCCTTCAGCGTGAGGCTCTGTTCCACGAGAGGGAGGCACACGGGTAGGGGGCCATCGGCGAGAGAAGCACGCTCCGGAACACCCCGTTCAAAAGACGAATAGGTGAGAGAAAACACTCCACGTCATCGCCGGCAAGGGAAGGCGGGGAGCAGGCGCAACCTCTCCTACAGTCGAACCCGTTTATAACGAACTCCATCGGACACGCATTTTAGTTCGATATATCAAGTAGTTCGTTATAGCAAATATCGCTATTTCGTGAGGACGGCAAAAGCGAGAGAGATGAAAGGAAACCGCGCGGAATAGCGGCGAAGGCTGCCAAGCGTAGCGAGCCTCACGCCGGCACTCAGAGCCGTGTTATCGCGAGGCAGCTTTCATGATGGAACATATGTATTCATATTTCTATCAATAAATTTCAATATTGAAACATATCATCTAAGAAAGCCCGAAAATTTCTAGGTAACAGACAATAAATGAACACAATAATTCCGTAAAATTGAGAAGGAAAAAAAAGTCGTGGCACTTACGACAGAGAGAAGTCTTTATTACCTGTTCTTTTGATATTACCGACAGAAGCTGGTAATTTTTGCCTGCGTCTTCGCTTTTACTGCGTCCTTCAAAATTTCGTCCTCGACGCGAGATAGCTGGTTTACCAGACTTAGTCCACTTCCCTGAAGCTGGGAACAGTAGCGACGGAGCACTTCCGTCGCTGCAAGCGCCTCGTGAAGCGTCGGGCAAGGTGCCTCTGGGTCCTCTGCCTCCTCGTCGTCGTCGTCGTTTGCTGAAGCCGCCACTACCTCGGCGACAATTTCGTTGTCTGAAGGACTGCTGGTCACTGCGACATCATCATCCACTCCGAGAAAATCTTCCAGCTCCACGCCATCCGGGACCGCGTCGGGAAGACGGCCGAGGTCTCTCCACATCTCGTTTAAGTCGTCATCCGTAACCTCGATTGCCTCTTCAGTACTTGCTCTGTCGTTATCCAGGTACAGTCCCGCGTGGCGAAAACAATTCTTAATTGTGTTAGGCGCGATGTCGCTCCAAGCACGGCTAAGCATTTCAATAGCACCCAACAAATCAATCTTCAGTTCTTTTCCCACACGCAGCTTGGTGAGCAGCTGCTCCACTACACGCTTCCTGTAACCTTGCTTGAAGGCACGGATGATGCCTTGATCTAGCGGCTGCAGCACTGATGTCGCATTAGGGGGCAGGAAACGAAGCTGAATGTTTTTTAGCGTGGCACCACAGTGATGCGCGGAGCAATTGTCGAGCAAGAGGCAAATCTTGCGGCCACTCTCGGACAACTTCTCATCCCAGTCGCGCAGCCAGTCCTCGAACAACACCCTTGTCATCCAGGCCTTTCCATTTGAAGTGTATTTCACTGGAAGAGACCGACACCCCCGTAGGCACATAGGGGCCTTGCTCTTGCCGATGATCAGTGGCGTAAGCTTGGAGCTCCCGTCCATATTCGTGGTGAGGAGCACCGTAATTCTAGCTTTGTTCAGCTTGCCGCCATGGCACTTCTCGCCTTGTCGTGCCAAGGTCCGACTGGGTAGGAGCTGCCAAAACAGTGCGGTTTCGTCGGTATTATAAATATCGCAGGGCCTGTACTGCTCCGTAATTGCTGGCCAGTTTTCGGCGATCCACTTCTTGACGCTTTCATTGTCGACTGCTCGACTCTCGCCGGCGACAACTTTGCCGACGATGTCGTAACGTTCCTTGAACCGTTGAAGCCATCCGGATCCGCCACTAAAATCTTGAACGTCGAGCAAAAAGGCAAAGTTTTTTGCTTTCTGCTGTAACATGGGGCCCGAAACTGGAAGGTTTCGAGCGCGAATATCCAAAAACCACGCGTACAGCGACTTTTCCACTCTGTCAAAGGCAGGCGCCCGAATGCGCTTTCCGTTGGCGTTCGGTCGATCTCGGGACTTTTGCAGGATCGCTGGCTTGTTTTTCAGAATCGTACTCAGCGTGCTTCTGGCGATCTTGAAGGATGCGGCGACTTCTGACTTCTTCTCGCCGCGTTCAACGCGCCGGATTATTTCCACCTTGGTAGAGAACGGTAACGATGAACGCACCTTGGTCGCCATCTCTTGCGGGAACAGGAAGGACACAAAGAACAACGAGCCTCCTCGGCAAAACGCTAGGAACAGGAGAGCCATGTCCGGCCTGGTACGGCTGCAGGATGATGTCATCAGAACGTCATTGCACGCTTGCTCTATCATTGGCCAGCGCGCTTCCGCGGGGGCCGGTTGCGGTGTTGTGACTCATCTTCTCAAGGGTCGTGTTTTTCTTGGTTTTCTCTTGTCCTCTGTCGCTCCGTGCATGGCAGGGAAGCCAGCGCGCTTCCGCGGGGGTCGGTTGCGGGCGTTCGCAGTCGGTTTTGTGACTCATCTTCTCAAGGGCCATCGTGTTTTTCTTGGTTTTCTCTTGTCCTCTGTCACTCTGTGCATTGCACGGAAGCCCGCGCGTCTCCACGGGGGCGGTAGCGGGTGCTCGCAGTTCGATATAACCGATGTGTGGTTCGTTATAGAAAGTATATTTCTCATGAATATTGATCTTAAAATTTTGTGTGTTCGATATAGACCATAATTCGTTCTAACCGGGTTCGTTATAAACGGGTTCGACTGTAGTTGTCGAGAAGTACCAACTACAACCATAATGAATTACAAAAATTAATAATAATTAACCTTTCATTTCCAACGAAAATCTGCAGTGGGGAACAAGAGAAAAAGCTGTACTTGTTATATGACAAACCAAAGCCCCAAATACATGGCAGCACTTAAACACTCATCGATGCCTCGCTCACTCGGACGCTCGGGTCTTCAGACTAAAATCATTCGAAGCGGACCAACAGTTCCGAAACAGAGAACACCCGTTACGTTTCCTCACTCATCAAAACAGTCCAACTAAAAATCCGCAACGCCGAACGTGGAGTACGCTCCGAGAGTTGAGGCGGCGGCGGCAGCCAGGAGAGAGAGACTCACGGGTATCATCTTGACCGGCCCGTGGGAGATGAAGCCCTGGGTGACCTTGTTGAGGGTGTCGGTGAACATGTGCCTCAGCTCGGGGGCCTTGGAGTAGAGCAGGTCCACCTGCGGCCACCAGGGCAGCCGGGGCTGGCTCACCACCCGCAGCAGGGAGCCCAGCAGCACGTGGTGGTACGTCCAGGAGGGCGCTCCCGCGCCCGCGTGCAGGCACACCTGCGGCGCACAGGGGCACGTAGGGCTGTGGCAGACGCTCAGGGCAGCCCCGACGAAGAGATTCCTCCGTGCGTAACCAGTCGAAAGGACCGTATCGACGTGAAACCTTCTTTGGCTAGGTGTTCGGCATTTCGTAAAAGCCTGAATAAAAACGTGGCCGCGCAGTTCGACGCCAATGGGTCTTGAGTGGGAAGAGGGCAAGAGGCCGTCGCAGTAAAAGAGCATTTACGTCAAGCGGGAATCGAACCCAGACCATTCAGATTATTAGGCGAGTGTCAATTTCCGGCGTGTAGCGCCACATCGCCGTGAGTTGAGGCGCTATTTGGCAAAAAAAGCCCAGCAGGGCATCTGCTGTGCATCCGGCAGATGGCAACTTGACACCCTGTAGCATACTTTTAAAACCCAGGTTTGCGCCGGTATCTCTGTTACGTGAATTGGTATTGAACATGCGTGCCACGTGTGAAGCCAGTCACTAAACTAGCCGACGAAAGGCACGGAGAGCTTAGGTAACGCCACACGTTGCACGCGCAACATGATTGCCCGGCAGTTTGCTACGCCTTTTTTCCGGTCCATAAACACACCCCCCTATAAGCGGCCGTTTCTTTACAAAAAAAAGGTTGCACCTCTAAATAAGTCGCATTTACTATATTTTAGTACGGTAGGCTCGACAAAACTGCATCGATAAGCCTAAACATACATATTGTGATTGTGATATATGTGCAAGCAGGAACCAGTTTCAATATTATTGCAAACGAATCGAAGGAAAAACGCAACCCCCAAGACAAACTTGCACAGTCAAGGTCCATGATCATAGAAAAAAAATGCATATGTCACACCATCGTATAAGATGCACCGACAGAAATTTTTTTTTTTTAGAAACTGTGGGTTATACTTTGGAATATACGGTAACTGCATTGTATGTTTAGACAGCAGGAGGCTAGTCAGCCCCAACGGGAATCCGGTATTTCTGCTGCAGACAAGAACTTTAGCCAATGCCGTACCACTGCTAGCCCGGGGACTTTTAACATGCATCGTGCAGCGACGACAGACAGCCGCACGTCGGTACGACGCTCAATCGGACCAAAACGGGCAGGGGTGGGGATCAAGCCCGGGACCTTCGGGTTATGCGGCGCGAGCTCTTGCTCCGCACACTCTGAGCTTCGGCGCGTCAAAACGCCCGGCCACCGATTCCCCCTCCCGACGAGTGCCGTTCAAATTGGGTGCACGACGTTTCAGTCGCCGACAAGATCAAAACGGCAGGGATGTCTTTTTGGACGTTCTGCCTCCAACGCGAGCATCCCAGTTTGGATAACTAGTCGGCGCCACGTGAGCTTCGAGCGTGCACGTGCAGCCAAAGTGTGACGCAGGCCGACGGGCGGGTGCTGGAGGCCGGGCACCTAGAGGAGAGGCCCCACCATTCTCGTCTTGGGGACTATGGCGGGAGTCGCGCAATACTGTTTATACACCGAAAATATAGTGCGACGCTTTGCAACGCCAACGCAGCAGTCCTAGGGCGGCAGAGCTTCGCCGCCTTGCAGGACGGGCGAAAAACCTCTGCTAAACAAGAAATACTTTTCCTTTGTTTCATTCTTCTTTACTCGCGTCTTCTTGTTGGCCCCCTGCTCATCTTCCTATGGATTCTTTTTAATGCGAAAGCATTAACTGTCGCATGGAGCGAGCCAATGTCATCAGCTTTGAAGCCGCGCCAAACGGCACTTAAAATCCTTTTTCCAAGTGAAGCCAGCTCCCAGCTATGAAACCACGCGAAAAGCCTAGCCAAACGGCACATAGTTTCCCCAATCCCAAAGGAGCGAAGTAAAGCTGATAGGTTTCAGCTTCAGTCCCATTGGCTGGCGCGCGTCGACGGGGCTCCCATTGGCCGCTGCATGTCAGTTTCAACGACCGCCACCCCATGGCATTGCGTGTCCGCGAGGCAGCGGCTCCATTGCTCCACGCCCAAGGTCAGCATGCCGAGGACAGCGCACACACTCTACCGTCGACGCAAGTATGCCGCAGACGAAAGGAGCGGAAGAGCGGCGTGCATGCTTTCGCATTCACAACTCATAAGAAGTGCTTAGGTGTACCTCGAGCCTTTTTTTTTTTTCATTCTTTTCTTTTCTTGCACAGAGCAACAGCCGAACGTCCCTGCAGCATCAGTTTCTACCTTTCTCTTTGCGGCACCCCTCTCTCCGTGAAAAGGGAGATGACGGGAGAAGACAGAAAGCTTCTAACCGCACGGGCCACGTCGGCCTTCGACGGAGATGAAAACTGCCGATATTGACTATGGAATGTTGTTAAAAGCAACAAAAGGTACACGAGAGTGTGCAGAGCGAGTACCGAGTATAGAAGACCATTGAAACCAGCGAAGGACAAACAAGAGCGTACGGAGTGGACGGCAGGGGCCCGGCACGTACCTTGAGGGCCTCGTTGTTGTGAGGGTTGATGCGGAAGCAGGAGACAAAGCAGTCTATCATGAGCTCCACATCCTGAGTCACTGTTGCTTGACTGCGTACAAATGGCTTGGCCGGATTGAACAGGAGCAACTGCGGTGCAACGAGTGGGCAACAATGGGAGTGTTTAGGCTTAGTGGATTTTCAGCAAGCACCGCCATCTTTAACTAAATGCACTGCGCAGCGTAGATACATCTAACTACCAGTCTCTTTGCCAGACACTTGCAGCTCGACTATCTGGGATGGCTCTCATGTCTGACAACAGTGCCTTAGCATCAAAAAGAAAGGTTGCCTTTGATTCACGCAGGAATAATATGAAAAAAACGAAGTCAGTCACAATTAAAATATTAGCTCGGCGCTAAGGAACGGTTTTAGAAGGTGCGAAAAATCCCACCTTAAGGTCGTTGATGACGACCTGCACGAGGGCAAAGACGACGTTGTTGCTGTCCAGGATGTTGATGTAGGTGGAGGCCTTGCACAGCTTCACGCAGGTGACGGCCGCAGCCTCCGTCAGCTGCTTGCTCGTCCCGTGGGGGACCAGGGCCTTCTTCACGCTGTCTATGAACTGCCGCTGCAAACAAGAAACCGGGGAACACATTGAAGAGGCAGTGCAGCAATGTTCACACTTTCAGTAAATGCCCCCTGGAATTAATTCTTAATGTTCGCAACCTACGAAACACGCATTAGTTTTTCTCTTCGTGCAATGACAGTCCCATGAAAACATTTGAGAAAAACTAACCGCATTCGAACCTCTCAACTCACAACTGGAACAAGCAACCATGTCATCTGGGAATGATTATATGCCACCAATGTTCATTATACCCACACTCTGCGGTTGGCAAACCACGGGGCACCCGCCGAGTTCTAGACATTAGTATTAGGGTTCTGGTATTACCGTCATTGCGGCAATTGGACACAGGCCACTACCCAAATGCATGTCAACCTCTTGATTCTCACGAGCCTAAATCGAGTGCTCACGCAATGCTCTTGTCCAATCTATGAGCAGCATCCAAATATTGTCACACGGGGGTCGTCGCCAGGGGCTACAGCAGTACTGCACCTTATGCTACGTTATCAGATTTTGCGAGAAAGAAACAAAGAAAAAGTCAGCTTTTATCCTCGAAATTACCTCACGACAAAAAAGGTTCTTGGTCAGTGGCATTGCGTGCAGATATAACTGGGCCACACTATAGTTCGTTGCAACTCAAGAAGGTAGGGCGAAAAAAAGGAAGGCCGGGGAGGAGGAAGCAGACGGAACGCTAAAGAGGGGAGGAGGTTTCCCCCCCTCTTCTTTAACGTTCTAGTCTGGTTCCTCCTCCCCAGCCTTCCTTTCCTTTGCCCTACCTTCTTGAGTTGCAACAAACTATAGTGCCATTAAGCCTGTTTAAAGTGAAAAACTTCCCATCTCAATATTTGCTGTGACAGACAGTGACGCTGCTATTATCTTATCCTAATCTACTTGCCCTCCTTTTTGTTGTTCTGTTCTTTCTTTTGCGCACTAACACACTAGCTGATAAAAAGAAGCAGAGCCCTTGAATAAACGTTCAGTCTGCCCGAGACGTTGTACGAGTCACTTCAATATTGTTACAGTGCCCCTTTAAGAACACCTTTGGCTGTTCAACATACACAAAGTACCAAGACTCGCCAATTGTCAGTTCTAAACCCGTCAATTCATTGCTTCTTTTGATCTTATTTATTTACTTAATATTCTTCAAAGTGCCCTTATAAGGCATTGCATAAAATATATAAATATTCTTGCAAGAAAAAAAATTTCAGCAGTTGAGAACCTGGTAAAGTATACACTGAGAAACTCAAAATTTGTTTAACTAGTAAACTGCACTTCAAATGTAGGCAAACATAAAACACCATTCAAAGTGGATTCAAAATTTCAAATTTACATGCATTCTGCAATCTCTTACTACCCTTAACCCTTTTTGTTTTTTGTAGCAATTTTGAATTCCAAACTTTTTTTTTTTTTATTGCACGTGCGGCTCGGGCCGCGCATGTCTCCACAATCGGTCGCCATCCTTAAAAACGTGTACAATAAAATAACACGTGCTGCCATTTCTAAACAGAGCCTCAAACTAAGCGGGTCGTCTAAAAACAGCCAAGGGGCGAGGTAGGGTGCGCGGACGAGCTACACTCATCCTAAACAGTTTGGGAACGACTCTAGGTGGATGAGCTAGGCTCGTCCCAAATGGTGAAAGGGTGGCACAGGCATTCAACAACTCCTGTTTAGAGTCGCTAACTAAAAACTCAGAGTACAAAAGCACCAGCTTACCTTCTTAAGGTGACGAGGTGAACAGGGTGCTCCGGAGTCAGCATTCACGATCTCCTCTAGTATGATCTGTGCACGCAAAACCGGAAAAGATTGTACTAAGTCGACGACTGTGACATTTGGAATGTCACTTACAATTCCCAAAAATAACAAGCTCATCAGATACCTATATTTCGTTTTACAAGGACAACTCAATAGAGTTAGTGAGCATCGAAACATAAGTTTGCACTGATTGAAAAGCTGTTTATCCTTACGTCAGAAACCTTATTCGAAGGAGATCAGAGATGGGAACATTTGTCAGCATCTTTGTGAATGATTCAATTAAGCGGACGGCTGCAGCTGCCATGCTTAGTTAACGCTCTGTCCCAGTGCATAGTTGATCCTCCGTAGCAGTTCGCAGTGTAGAGCAGCCATATACCATGCCAGTCTCCCCGCTGGCACCTCAAAGGGCAACTATTGGTGAAAGCAGTCTTTCTCGCTATTCTCCGCATACTGTAAACGACTTAATTTTAGCAAGGACCTCATTTTCGCAAATTCCAAGGCTTACTGCTAAAAATTTACCGCAAAAATACATCGGCTCATGATAACGAAGGCATGCCACACAAATCTCAATCGCTAAATTTTGGGCCCGCAAACTATTCTCTAAAGGCACACTTTGGAATGTTTGCGAAATACATCATCCGTGAAAATTAATTTGTTTACAGAATTCCTGCCTATCCTCAAGAGAACCAGGACCAAGGTGAACTAGGGCACTCACAGGACAGAGGACAAGCAGCATGATCTGCAGGGGCCAGGCCTGAGCCCTTCGCTTGTTGTTCTCAGCAAAGCTGTCCAACAGGTCAAACATGCGGTCGCACGAATCTGCAGAGAACAAGCACACAGTTAGCTGCCAATTGGAGTTGTTCACCCAGGCGGGCCCCTGATGGTACCCACTATAACATAGTGTCACACAATGCAGTACTTTCAAAATGACAAGCAGTTTTGCTTACTAGTATAACGAGTCAAGAGCTAGGAGCCTTCAATGAAAAAAAGAAACAAACCTGCGAGCTCGTCGTTGGGCTTCTTCTGCAGGTCCATGAACTCGTGAGGATAGGTGTCCATCCAATTCCAAATTGCCTGTGTTTGTTGAAAATATTTTTTTATTTCATTTTTTTTTTTTTTTCGGGGGGGGGGGGAGAGACATTAGATTGCTTATAAGCAAACATGCTTAGAATGCTCTCAAAATGCTATCAAGACAAAGCAACTCACGGCTTTGTAGCACAAGCTCAACAAAACAATGAATTAATTGTAACTGGCCGAGGACACTGGCCATAACGAGGAAAATCGTAATCAGATCCAATGTATGCAGAAATTATGGCAAAATGCGAGATGCAAGCTTGAACAAAAATACTAGTTTAGCTAAGACCCCTCTGACCCAAAAACCACTCTTTAGCATGGTATTTCGAAGCCAACCTAGCCACTGACCTTTTCAAGGCTATTCATCAAGCTGAGATGTGCATTCTTGCGCAGCGATCGAAACTTGGAATTGATTTCTGCGTGAGAGACATAGAGGAACCAAGTGCACCTTAGATGCACACATCACTAGGTTTGCTTGACAGGCACTTTTGACACAAAGGGGCTGGCACTCACCATTAAGAAGCTTGATCAGCCTCAAAACATCAACATTGATGTGCTGGATCAGCTCAATATCGCTGAAGTCTGTCATCTCCTCATTGGCATTGGAAAGCTCATGGAGCCTGCAGAGTGTAACAGTGGTCCTCAACAAACTTGCAACAATGCTTTTTTTTTAATACCACATGTTTAGGAATTGACACAAGAAATGCTACATTGTTTATCCTTATTATCAAATCATTATGTACTAGTCAAACGGAAAAATTAAAAAATCAATGTAGTCTGTGTAACGACGTTTTGTATAGTCCACTGCAAGTTTCCAAACAATAAAATTTAAAGGCTTAAAAGATGTTGAGATCCTAGAGCTTGCTCTAGCAACTCGTCCCCAGAGAAATGCAACAAAAATTCCACCTTCTGAAAATGTCGACTTTGCAGAATTCTTAGATTGTCTGGCTGCTAAAACCAATGTACTACACTGTTTTAAAAAGCTAGTGAATTTTAGGAAGCTAATGTTAAGATGTTGCAAAGAACCAAGCAAGAAAGAAGACCCCAGCTTACCTGCCCGAAATACGATTGAAGACGGCACTGAAGTTGTTCAGGCTCAGGGCAAAGAGCACTTTGGATGCCAGATTTTTCAACGGGACCACCATTGGACTGTCTGGCATGTCGATGAACTGTGCAGCCAATGCACAGTGTCACACCAAGTAAAATCGCCAGTCACATACCTCGTAGGCACTATCAACCATTCCAATGTTTAGAAATGCACAGCTTGGTGTGCTGTCTCTACAGCCCAGCAGCAAGGCAAGCGAAGCAAGCAAAGCTTGTGCCATTTGCAAAGCAATAAAAATGGCACCGGCCAGAATCCCTTTATTGGATTGGTCTATACTGCTGAAGTGAACTGCAGCACCTTAAGGTTCTGTTGATTAGGATTCAATTAATGAGTAGCAATGTGTTCAGTGACCCTAAACAATAATGATTTCCAGATTAACTTCAAATTATTTTTCAGCCTGAGTTACGAGCAGTCTTGTAGCCAAATGCAGCGCATGGTAACTGTGCGAGGAGTTAAGGCTAATCAACTGCTCACAAAAATAAAGGCACTGCTAGACAATAGATGCATAATTACACGAGGAAACTGCACACTATCAACGGCAAACCACCATAAAGGTCTAGGGCGGTGAAGCGTTGCCTTTACCTGGCAGAGTTCCCGAAGCAGCGCTTTGACGTTCATGGTCTCATCATAGCGGGTTGTCTCTTTGGGTTGCTGGAATAAGAGAAAAAGGAGCAGCACAATTAGGAATGAACAGACTTACTAGTAAAGAAGACTTCTCTAAGCGAAATTCGATGAAATGGATATCCAGCAAATTTGGTTACTACTCCAAGGACAATGCAAAACAGGTTACACCCTTATTCTCTCAGGACTCAAAGAATTGAGACAAATAAAAGGGATTGTTCCTGACCTCTTGGCTCTTTCATGAAAATCTCTAAGCTAATTTCATACTGCATTTATGCAGAACCAGCTTTCCCCATTTACTGCGCAGTTTTCAACACAAGAATAAGTGTGCGTGCCATTTTTTTTTCTTTGTAATTAGAAAAACTGAGTGTAGGAGGACAAAGCATGTGCTACAAAAGAGGACGTGTTTTTCTCAAGAACTCAACCTTTCTGCTGTACTCATGCCTCGAGGATTGCGGATAATTTTTGAAGAAATAAGGTGTGCGAATAGTGGTCAGAGTCAAACAGCGCGACATTGTTCATAACCGTAAGACAGGAGCCATGACATGCCAGCTCTCTTTGCAGTATTGAAGCCAGGGATGAGACTGCACAATTCAATCAGAAGCAGTATCAGTGATGTGATTGGCCTAAGTCGTTTTGGAGCACCTTTCGGAGCAGCCAAAACAGTGTTTTGGAGCAGCAAAAGTGGCCTTTGGAGCAGCCAAAAAAAAGGCTTTTGGAGCAGCTAAAACAGTGTTCCGGAGCACAGAAAGTGGCTTTCGGAGCAGATATTCTTAGAAAAATACAAATATTTGTTTTAGATGCTGGACAAACGAAGGACACTTTGCTCACCGGAATAAACGAATTATGGTCAAGTTCGACCACCTGCAATGGTGGTCGAACTTGCAAACTGCAATGGTGGGCGAACACAATGCAAAAGGAGTCTTTTGCATTTGTTGCAAAAGACTCCTAGGTGGGTTTTGCACACATTTTGCAATGTTTCAGTTAAGAAGGAGCACTGGTCTTGGAGCTTTTTTTTCTTATTTCATGACCAAACTCATTGAAATTGTACACGCTTGTTCAGCTTATTGTGCTGATTTCATATATTTCCTCAGTCAGTAGAATTTTCCTGAAGGTAATTAAAACTTGCCTGCCTTTGTTTGGAGGAATGATATGGAAAAGCTGCTCACCAAAATATCCTTTTTAACACATGGCCAGATACCACGAAGTGTAAAGAATACAATGTTAGAAGTACTTTTAAGATAAATGAATTATTAGTGATTTCACAACATATTGAAGTTAAGTGCTCAATGCATGGCTAACAAGTAATAAAGCAAAAGATCATATAAAAAAATGTCTAGACCTATATTAAAAAATCTGCTTTAAACATTGTATGCTTCAGACATTTAGCAACACATTTCAAGAAAGATTATATTGCTGACTGCTTTAGATGCTGAGATATCCTTTCTGCAAATTTTCAATGAGTCCAAAATTTATGTTATGTGAACACAATGTTTTAGAGTCAACTTAAATGCACATTCAGCCCGCATAGACATTATAAATTGATTTATATCTCAAATACTCATCCACGACACTAGAAGCCTGGTAGATTCAGAAGAACAACAGCCATTGCCGTTTTCAAAAGAATGCAGTTTTAGGAAGTTTTTGGCTCCGAAGACCCATGTCCCCCTTAAATGATACATATATATGTACCCACTATAGATAGATAAAAAGCAAACTTCACATATTAAAATTTATTTGAAAACCAAACTTTACATATTAAAATTTATTTGAAAATGACCAGTAGCAAATATCACAGCTATAGGTTGACTAGTGATATAATATAATGAATGGAAGCAGTCTCCGACTGGTGGAACACACACACACACACACACACACACACACACACACACACACACACATTATATATATATATATATATATATATATATATATATATATATATATATATATATATATATATATATATATATATATATAGCTACTGCAGTGCAATCCGAAATTGCACACAAGAACAATGTGCATTACAACTAGCGGGTACTTTTTGCTTTTCGAAACTTTCTGGAAAGCTGCTGCAAGCTTCGCTTTGGCTTAGGCTAGAAAATAATGTCCACTTTCAATGTCCCCAAAAATACATTGAGACACCTTACAAGTGTTCAGTGCTGTACGCGTTGCCGAGCAATTCTGAAAAACCGCTTGCCACCGTTTTACAGATTCCCGACGTGCCAGATTTTTGTCACAAGTAAACGTAAAACAGTGGATTGCAAGCGTCCCGGCTGGTGCCTCTGTCGTGCAATCATGTTTGCATGTACGTCAGGGCAACTTCGGCAGGCTTGCAGCTGCACGTGCTTCGTCGCGCGAGCGGAGACGGCTGTTCGATCGAAACCGAAATCATGTCTCTCCGCTCTGTCGCCAACTGGTTTCCAAAAATGTATGCAAAATCTAACTGCCCAGTATGCGGCAATGAACAGTTCAGCGGCGCGTGCTTGCAAGGCCGGCAGGCGAGGTACAAGCTAAACATACAGAAAAAAAGAACCTGAGCGCATCGATGCAAGACATCGCGAGTCAGGGTCAAAACGTTCTTGGAGTGCTTTGTGCAAAGACTGAACTCGAGACAAACAAGCGCGATGTGCGGGTTCAGCGTGCAGATATTGCCTTCTTTGCTTTAGCTCACGTTTCTTCACCAACTTTCTTTCACAACAGATTTTTCATGTACTGGGTCCCTCTTGAAAGAAAGCCAACCAAGAGAAACCTCGGTAATCAATACTTCCACACAGCAGTCTTTGAGTTAAAGAGGGATTTTCGTAGTAGCGTATGTAGTAAACAAGAATAGGAATGTTGATGAACATGCGGCGGTCCTTATGTTTCAGTTTAGGAAGGTCCATATCTGTAGCCACGCGCGGACTGGCCGGCAGGGGACCAAATAGTTTTCCCACGGCCGTTGCTTTCAGAAGCGAGTGTTTCAGCTCAAAAAGTAACTCCTGCCACGCAAAAATGTAATTTCGTTTAAAAAAAAACGAAAAAAAAAGAACGCGAGACTAGATTGACGAGACGACGAGAGCGCGAAAGAAGAGACGGCGGGAAAAACCATGCGAGACCGGATGGACGATTAATGTGACTAAAGCAAGGGTGCAGGCGAGCTGGTTCAATACTGACATTGGAGTTTTGTGCCTGTTCTACGTCCCTTTTTTTCCCCGGCTCCAGGATTACAATGCCAGAATTGATGCAGGGTACTTTGTGTGGGCGGCCGCCTGTGCCAGTTAGCTCACGCATGCTCAATTACGGTATTCAGTTTAGTTTCGGTTTTGAAAAGCGACCAAAACTGGTCCTTTGGCGCAGGCTTGGCGCAGATTACCGATATTTTGGCAAAATGTAGCAGAATGTAGCGAGTTAGCCCCTTGGCGCAGTTTGGCGCAATTGGCGCAGCAATCACATCACTGCAGTATTCACATGCCCCTAATAAAAAAAAGAACATAAAATATCTTTTAGTTTCCCAGCCGCAAGAATAAATTTAAATTTGCTCTAGTTAAAGCAGTACTAGCATTAAAGGGATGCTGAACCGAAATTCGGAGCTCACAAAACAAGGCTGAAGCGATGGGCGGAACGCTGCAAAACCCAGAAACAAAACTCACACAGCGACATTTCTAAGCTAGGATGGCCGAATTTTCGAAAAGTGCACAATCGAACACGGCCGATGAGACATGTCACGTTGTGACTCTCATTCCCTCTCCTCTTTGCTTCGTCCCCTCGAGCTGATGACCCGATGTGAGGAGGAGAGAAGCCAGGCAGCTACTTCTCGTTCTCAACTGTTCCAGGAGGATTGTGACGTCGTAGTCCTCGCTTAAGCGCACCCTTCTTTTCCAAGAATACGGCCATCCGTTTGAGACATTGACATATGAGTGATGTTTTGGAGTTTGTAGCGCCCTGTTCAACTTTTCTGCGGTCTTATTTTCTGAAATCCAAATTTCGGTTCAGCATCCTCCATCACATGATGCCAGTCAAGGCTGGGCCAGGACATGTCCCGCCAAGCCAGGATTTAAAGTGTGGATCACTCGGTGTCCTAATAGGTCATCGAAGGGCCCACCTCTAACATGCGACATAAACAAAATTTTACATTTTACAGGTAAACAAACTGCCTGGCTTAGACATTCCATTAAATGCAGCGATGGGGCCAATAGCACTTGATGGGGTGTTGATCGGAAATTATGGCCAGAAACCCGGGGTCACATGATGTGGTCACGTGGCAACATCAAAGTGTCACATGACCTGACATCACGTAATGTCAGGCCATGGGACTACAACTTCCCCGCTAAATTTAACGCGAAAATCATTATGACATTGTGTGATGTGGTAATGTGACACTCTTGCTGTCAAGTGATGCAATGTCACAATTTCGCCACCAAATTTAGTGGGGAGATTGAAGTCACGCGGCATTGCGGCGTCCTGTGGTTGGACCAATTCGAACAAAAAAGGCCCGTGAAGGTCCCATATAAAGCTATCACTTTAAAGGGGAAGTGGAAGAGGGAGGCCCACCCTGTTGAGGCACTTTTCCAGCGTGTCCAGCACAATGAGCTGGGACTCGTAGAAGTTCTTCTCGAATTCCGGCTGAATCTGGCTGTGTGCCCTCTGGAAGAGGAACTGGAACATACAGGTGTGGTACACAGAAAGGGGCTTACGCACAACGCAATAAACCTTGGGCCCCGTCTCAGAAACTCGACCCACTTATTATCACCACACACACTCCTCTCGCCGACAATCTCGTCAGCAAATAGAAAGGGAATGTGTATGACTCTACAAAACAAGTTTCAAGTAGCGAAAAAAGAGATCTTAGGTTTCAAAACTGGCTAACAACAAGTTCAGACTGTCGAACACATCACTGATGCACATGCCATCGGCATAACTCCTGGCCAGCACCTACCTAGCTCTTATTTCGGAGCAACAAGGTACTAGTTTGTGATGATCTGTGCAGTAATTGGCAGTTAAAAAGGGTCCAATGAACTGAGGCCATATATTATTAAGGTAATCGAGTGCTTTCCAATTTAGATTCCGAAAAGTCTATCGAACGTGACGTTCACCGCAGTGCACATTGCGGGTCAAAGTTATTAACAGAATTTAGCCTAAATGCTTAAAAATATGTGCGTTGAAAAAAAAATAAGCGAGGAAGGCGGAAGAGGCCAGCAAGAGTTGAGGTTGGTTTCTTGCTGCTCAGCTGGAGGCTTCAAATCTACATCTGCATGCATCACGAAGGGCAAGCTCTTAAATTAGAAAACAATTCACAATTTCACACAATGCACACTGGCAGATAGTGCGCACCAGTGAGTACCAGATACCTGTGCATCACATTCAGGACCCGTCACCAAAACGCGTTTTGCACAAAAGACACAATATAAATTAGAAAGTAGTTAGAAATAAAAAAAAACTAGGAGCTCGCTACCTGGCGGCAAAAAAAAAAGGAATAACTTGTCTGCTTAGCAGACCTCTTATGTGACTCAGAAACACAAGCATGCGCTCGTAACACGTACTGTCGCTCAGTCGTACCAACGCAAGCCACAAACTGCACTCCTTCCATCCACAAATGCACAGCCCTTGGCTCTTCCAACGGCTCCTTTCCGTCTCCCAACCGAGTGCGAGTAAAGGCAAGAACTTCGGGCCCCTCGTTAGCAGGAGGCCGCTACAAGCAGGTTCTTATGCTCTAACTCGGATTTCGATGACAGTAAATTTTCCGCTCACGCACGAAGAAGAAAAAGGGAAGTGTGGGAAATGGTGTGACGCACCACTTCATTGACGGAGTGCAAGATCTTGGTGAGGCCCGAAATGACCAGCGAGAACTTGTACTCGCTGATGTTGATGAGGCACTCTTTGTTCTGCTCCACGTTGATGCGAGAGTGTGTCGTCTGAGGACCACTCCGGCACGGAAGCTGCACAGAGGCAGGGAATGCGCGTTTGGCTCGGAACACGTGGTAAACACATCGGAATTGCGCTCCCTTACATAAAACGTAATTCGGTCGTAGTTTGCTCAATGAAAGCAACAGTTCATAAAATCGCCCCCCCCCCTCTCCCTTCCCTCCCCTCCCCCTCCCCCCCCCCCCCCCCTCAACTCCAAAAAATCAAGAGCTTGCATCGCTAGTGCCTATCGGAAGCAATAAGAATACACTACAGAAAGCTTGTTGCCCAGCCTCGGAATTTAAGAAAGAGGTGCCTTAAATTAGATAAATTAAAAGTGAGTTTTGCGAGTCCAAATTTTTTGCCTGTGGAACGAGAGCTTTTATTACCCTTTAGCACATCCTACGACATAGACAAGAGGAATTTGTGAGCAGAGACATTTAGAAATGCCCCGATTCTTCTTGTCTATTTCAGCAAAAACTCCTTAACTGCTCTGGCAGAACAAAGAGCCTTAAAACTAGCTACAATGACAATAACAGCACATCACGCCTCGCCATCATGACTGTGGGCTGAAATAAAATCTTCATTCACATTTGAAGCATCCACTGGCGTTAGTATAATCTTAGACTGATTCAAAGAAAGTATATATAGGGTGGCACAAGCCGTCCATCTGCCGTAAAACGAGCCGGGAATAATCGACGTCTGCACATCAAAATCTCTAACCTTCACTGAATGCGCAATGAGCAAGTCAGTTTTCTGTGTGAAATTTCAAGGCATAGTTCACTTTCCGTAAGAATCTACAGCAAGCAAAAAACTTGCCAAAGTCAAGGTTGGGCACGTTTGCAGATGACTACGGTAAGTTAGCAACGCTTTTTACTTGTTGCGCCATGTCCCGATAGGGGCAGCCAGCAGACAACAGAGCGCGCCGTCTGCTTGCTGCTCCTGTCAAGAGATGGTGCCACAAGAAAACAGCGTTGCTACCTCAGTCATTTGCGAATGCACCCAACCTTGACTTGGGCAAGTCTTTTGCTTTAATTTTTCACGGGAAGAGAACTATGCCTTGAACATTCACACGGTAAAACTGACCTGCTCAGTGCACATTCTATGAAAGTTCGAGCTTTCTATGTACAGAAGGCACCAATTTTTCCGGCTTGTTTTATAATGGAAGGCGAACTTCTGCCACCTTATAGATATGCTTTAAAAGAAAGCTCTTCTCAATTCTGAAAATTTTGGGGTAAAAGGCGATGTCACATTTACAGGTATTAGTGGACAGCTTTACATTGTTTGTTTCTAAGAAGCTTAAAGGGGCAGTGCAACGATTTTCAGACTTTGGCCAATTAACTGCGGACATTAATCTGCGTCACCTATGGAACTAAACACAGAAAACCGCCTTTTCTTGCGAGTGCTAGTTCTTATTAGAAAAAAATGAAACAAATCCAAGGTCGAAGTGCCTTTCAACTCTCCACGTCGACTTTAATGTGACGTACTCTGGGGGTTCACGTGGTTTCCCCTTGGGTCCTCTCTTGAGAGATCAGTCACTTCCTCCGCAATTATCGACTTTTAAAGGATTAGCCTCGTCGAAGGTCGCGGCGAGCGATGGAAACAAAGGACGGTTCGCCACGGGCTGACGGCGAGTGTAGCAGCGGAGGGGGACAGGGTTTGTTGAGTTCCGCGTACCCCCAGAGACGCCGTCATTTTAGTTCCCGTAGCCGCCACAGGCGGCTGCAGATCGGCAAGTAATTCGTTTTTTGCCTTGCGATTACGCAGCAGATCAGCAGCTTTTCTGGGAAAGGTGACGCGTTTTTGGTCACTTGGGCTTGTATAAACAACATAAAAAATGCAAACTGGCAATTCTTTTAACATTAAAACCGTTGCACCGCCCCTTTAAGTATTTTTAAGCAATCTTGCTTTAAGCATGATCATGAAACTAAACTTTGGCTGCAGCTGGCAGCATTAGACCCATGTCCTCATCAACATGAAGGACCCACTTGTTGTGTTTCCGGGCAATACATAATACAAAATTTATTTTTTAGTTTTTGCCAGGTGATTCATTATGGTGTCAGAAGACTACCCAATCAATATTTTGCTGCAGCATCACATATATATTTTAATAAAGTAAAAAAAACTCAACTGCTCTAAATCGAAACTGAAACTGGACTGGGGAGGAAAAAGAAATATACAGGAGAGAGTTGGCAAAAATCACATGGCTGTGCAATGTTTTTTTGTTTGTCTTTTTTTATAAACGTATTTGCAGGTCTTTAGAAGCCACAAAGAATGAATATCATATTTCTTTTCTTTTTTAATATTATGTGAACGCCTTCCATGACCCACGACTTTGATTATATTTGGTGCTTGTGTCTAAACCATAGAAAACGGCATGTGACCACGGAGGAGAGAGTGAGCGCGACTCAACTGGCCAGTTCTCGATCGGCGGTTTTCGGGTGGAAAGAAGACAAATTTCAAACCGCGAACTGTTTTCTGGGTAGTTGGGCTATCATATGTTATGTACAAATAAAAACCTTGGCGAGCCAAAATACTTTGTCAGCGTCCCTTTAAGAGGAGCGCATTATTTTCTCAATAACAAAGATTGAGCAGAGTGGTCCTTTAAAAACAAAGACACCCTGCCAACAAGTAACAATCTTTCGAGAGATCAGCCGACTCCAGCTTGGTATGCACCCACTTCCCTGACCTAACTTCATCAGATCCGCTAAAATGTTTCTGACAATAAAGAGTTTTCGTAGATCATTTTCCCTACTCCGTTACGCTCTCCACAACCGATACACCGCCAGTGCGCATGCGCGCCCCTTGCCTTGACTAAAGAGTTCTGAACCTCGTATTGGGTTGCGGAGAGTGATGCAGGACAGAAGAAACAATCTATAAAAACTCTTATTTCAGTTTTTTCCATAATGGTAAGTGCCACGCTGCACCTCACCAAGGTATCCCACTGGAGCGAAAGACTCTTCCAAGCTCACCAACTCAGGTTCACAAATTTCGTAAACTACCAAACATAACAAAAATTCCGAGGAGAGGCCCTTCACCCTTACCTCCTGGCAGTCTAAGAGGGGCATGAGGGCCACAGTAAAATTGATTGCTTCCAGAGGCGTCGGAAGTGGACGGGAGATGGAAAGATGTTCCTCTCAGGGGTTCAGACCCCTTGCTGATTACAGGTATTATTATTAAGTTATATAACCCAGGGCCGTAAGCAGGGGGGGGGGGGGGGGGGGGGGGGTAGGGGATTCTGACCCCCCCCCGAAATTTTTTTCTGGGTATGGCTTTGGTCGGTGCACTTGCAGCCAGCTGATTTTAACCTCCACCTCTGTGCACGCGCAGTGGCACCGGTCGGCTACCGGGTACCAAACCGGGACCGGTTCTTCGGTTTGCTATAACTCTCCATTATATGCCACCGATACACATGATTCATAGGCAAAAATAAGACAATAGACATTTTCAAAATGGCCGCCGTTGTCCCCGAAACACCCCCTCCCCCCCCCCCCCCCCCCCCGAAATTTTTTTCTGGGTACGGCCCTGATATAACCATTATTATTATTATTATTATTATTATTATTATTATTATTATTATTATTATTATTATTATTATTATGGTGGTCGTAAAAATATACAAATTGTTTCTTTTTTGCCGAAAAACTTTAGTTTGTCATTTTCGCGGAAGGACATTTTACATGGCCATTCACCCGAAGACAAACAGTCGACGCAAAAATAAATCTGGCGTCGTGTTCGTTGATCATCCCTTTCCGGAATTCATTCGAGCGCTACATTGTATGCACCGAGCTTCAATGAAACGCACAACCACCGCCATCTGAAATCCGCCGACCACCTCCGCCCCATTCATCATTCTAAGCGCATTGTAAAAATGTTAAAAAAAAAAAAAAAGAAAAAAAAACGTTTACGAGGAGTGAAGAAAAAGAATCCTCCGCTCCCACTCTCCAGGTTTATTTATTTCATAGAAGCACACTCCTGTCGCGGAGTGTTTACGTGATGCGACGCAGATACTCGCAAAAATACGGACACTTTTTTATTTATTTTTTTTCCGGGTTAACCGCCGTACCGCTGGTTTCTGTGAATGGACGAGCCGTGCGTAGGTCTCCGCCGACGGAAATCCCGACACAACCGGCTTGGCCGAGCAGCCTGCCCAAGCATCAACGAATTTCCTAGTCACTGGAATACTACTACCACACGCAAAGCCAGTTAAGGCAAGGTGCGTTGTAAGCAATTTAACGGGTTCCGATCTTTTTCTTCCGTTTTTCAACGACGGGTGCATTTTTGCGACCATCAACGACGACATGACAGCTCGCGCCTGCCCCAAGAAATCCAACGTATCGATCGCCTCTGCTCTCCGCCGGGACTCGCGCGCTGCTGCGGAAAGACAGGAGGATACCAGCACCAACGGTACCACTCTGCGCTTTCATTTCTTTTGTTTTTGTTTCGATTTTTCTCCCTCCCCAATGGATAAGTCTGGCGTCGATCTCTACAAGCAGTGAACGCACACCGGACCCCGTTCCGAACTAACTGTAGTTAAAAACGATTCGGTGAATATAGAAATATATGTTGTTCTTTTTTTTTCTCCCAGATTTTTTTACCGGGCGTAAGTCTTGAGAAAGAGCAGAGTGTGGGCGGCCCGGACCACTTCCGTTGTCGGCGGCGGCACCGACGGCTTCTGCGGGAACGGACCATCGGAACGACTATACGTGAGAACCGGATCGCGTACGTTCGGGGCTCGTGCGGGACAGCGGAGGTGTGGATCCGTGTCGGACGTGCGGAAATCACGCGACAGCGCGAGCAAAACGGTTAAAAGGCAGAAAGGCGGCCGCGCAAAAACACCGCTCGATTCCGATCGCGATGACAGACGTTGACAATTTCGCCGGCAACGGCGACGCGGTCGCGCGCAACCAAGGTCGGGATTCACTCACCTGTTCTTCAAAACGCGTGATCAACGAAGAAACCCATTCCACAGGCTTTGTAGCCATCGTGAAGTGGGTTTGTAGGAACATCAACAGAGATCACTCAACATCTTGGGTCGCCATCTTTCTAATAGACGCGGTGCTGACGCGCATGCGCCCCGCAAAGTGCGCTATTGGCCGAGAGCTGAAGAGGCGTCTGCTACTACAAGCTTCTGCTACTGCGCGTCTTGCCGATCCGTCGGTGCGCAAAGCCGGCAAGGCACCACCTACACGCAGAAGCCCCATTTGTACTGCTTCGAATGCACCAGTATAAATACATTGAATAAAAATTGAAATTTAACAACTACAATAAAATCAAAATATACTTACAGCTGGACGACTCCCAGTTCTACACAAGTACCTAAATTTGGGCGTTGAACTAAAGCGCACAGCTAATTCTGAAATTAACTCTGTACATTTTACTATATACATTCATCAGTAAGTAAACAAACTTGTTTATAACGAAAAGTCAACGTAACGTACTAAAAAAATGCAAAACGTTACTTGCAATTTTTTTTTTTTTTTTTTTTTTTTTTTTTTTTTTTACGTATGAAGTGAGTTTTAAAAAAGTTATTTTAAGAAATTTTGAGGCTTTACTTGTTCGGAATCTTCGTCATGGGTGAATCTGATACGTCGCGCAAGCGTCACATTACTATAGAATTAATGCACTGGACATTGCTGTTACAGTGTCCAAAACGTCAAGATTTTCGTAATAAATTTCTAGTTGCTACTCATGTTTTTTTTGTTTTTTTTTTTGTTTTTTTTTTTTTTTTTAACACTGATTGAATTTTGTTTTTGTTTTTTTTTTTTGTTTTTTTTTTGGGGGGGGGGGTGTTTAGTGCTCACGTTCATATTCGTTCTTTTTCTATTAAATGACGATACAAAAGACGCGTTGGTGATACACGGAAAAAATCTGGCTCAATCGCCGACCCACTTCCTAAAGAAAAAAAAAATGTGTGATGTGTAAAAGACAACTTGAGACTCAAATGCAGTGCGCGCAAACAACTGACTGTGCTGTCATAAATGTGGCGGTTCTGCACCTTCGTCACAATTGCGTAATTCTTCGGCAGGCAAGATTTTCTACAGAAAATTTCTCACGTGATTGATTAAAAAACAAGAATGTATCAGGACGCGTATCCGATTTTTCAATGGCATTACGCGCATCACGACATCGGCACTTGTTTGAGCATAGATTTATGCATGGTTTGCCGGCTAAGAATAGGAGAGACAGAATCCTCCCCCAAAGCCGTCATCTCTTTCCACTTGAGCAGACCGAACACTGGAGAGAAGGCGAGTGGAGAGGAGGAAACAGCCAATAATGGCGAGCAGAGAGCTTTGTGTGTGTGTGTGGGGGGGGGCGCTTGTCCTGCTTTCCTAAATCTGCCACAGTAAGTTTGACAAAAAAATAATTTTTTTGTCTTACAAATAAAATAAGTAATATTTATCTGATTTAATTCGAGTGTCTTTGTTTTAAATCAGATGTATTTGGTTTAAATTACATTTCTTTGATTTAAATCAGATTTGTTTTGTTTATTTTATTTAAATTAGATTTATTTTATTTAAGTCAAATTGATTTTATTTAAATCAGATTGGTTTGTTTAAATCCGGTTTATATTATTTAAATTAAATAAATTTGATTTCAATCATTATAGCTCTACAAGAAGCAATTATTTTTATGTATCTGTCCGATCATTGAAAAGAATACGGAATACAGAATTACTGTAAATTTAAACGTCTAAAGTACAATTTGATTGATAATATTTATTAATATAAACCCCACTGTACTAGAACAAAGGCATCTTGTTGTTGTGTCTTTTTTTATTAAAAAAAAGCTTTATTTGTTTGTTTTTCTTTTGTTTTGCTTGCAATAGAACATTATGTTTCTTTTTCTTTTTTTTTTCGAGTTCTGACTTTTTTATTTTGCACAAGTCATAACGACTTATGCTTATGTGACTGACAAACATACCTCGGCGAACCTCACTCATGAGGGCCCTCACTCACCCTCACTCACCCTCATCTTCACAGGTGAGGTGAGGGTGAGTGAGTTTCTGAACCAGGAAAATTCATGAGTGTGAGGGTGAGTGAGGGCAGTGAGGGCTGTGAGGGCAGTGAGGGCTGTGAGGGCTGTGAGGGCCGGGAGGGCCGTGAGGGCCGGGAGGGCTGTGAGTGCGGTGAGGGCCGTGAGGGCTGTGAGGGCGGTGAGGGCCGTGAGGGCCGTGAAGGCGGTGAGGGCCGTGAGGGCCATGAGGGCCATGCAGGCGGTAAGGGCGGTAAGGGGTATGAGGGCCATGAGTGCGTGAGGGGCGTGAGGGCGGTGAGTGGCGTGAGGGCCATGAGTGCGTGAGTGGTGTGAGGGCGGTGAGTGCGTGAGGGGTGTGAGGGCCATGAGTGCGTGAGGGCAGTGAGTGGCATGAGAGGCGTGAGGGCCATGAGGGCCGTGAGGGCGGTGAGTGCATGAGGTGTGTGAGGGCCATGAGTGCGTGAGGACGGTGAGTGCGTGAGGCCCCCTTCAGATCGAGCATCATTCTCAGCAATTTTGGTGTTAATGGCGGGTTGTTCTCTAGCTTTCCCTAGATCGACACGAATTGCTGAGATCGGGTCCGGCTCGAAATAAGCAAGCAACTCGGAGCAATTGGAATACGTTTGGAGCGGCTGCATCCGATCAGGGACGCAAAATTTTCCCGTGATATTTCGTGCCGGTGATGATGACACCGAAAGACTTGGTTCTGGTTTGAAATCGATTGTTTTTTTGGAAATAAACTGTTTCAGAAAGGTGCATTAGTATTCTTAACGAGATTTAAATGCATAAAACCACGTTTATAACGCGTAATTGTGTCTAAATAGTGCAAGAAAAATAAAATTTTATGATGACGATGGCAAATTGCAGCAATTGGTTGCTGCGTGTGATCGCGGGTGGCCCGTGTTGCTGGTGTTGCGACGTAAAGTTTCTGGGTCAAATTGCCCCATCTGAAGCTGGCCTGAGTGACGTGAGGGCCATCAGTGCGTGAGGGGCGTGAGGGGTGTGAGGGCCGCAAGGGCCGTGAGGGGCGTGAGGGCGGTGAGTGGCGTGAGGGCGGTGAGTGGCGTGAGGGCGGTGAGTGGCGTGAGGGCCGTGAGGGCGGTGAGTGGCGTGGGGCCGATGAGGGGCGTGAGGGCCATGAGTGAGTGAGGGGCGTAAGGGCCGTGAGGGCGGTGAGGGGCGTGAGGGCGGTGAGTGCGTGAGGGCCGTGAGGTTCAGTGAGGGTGAGTGAAGGGCTGAAGGTGAGTGTGATGTGAGGGTGAGGGTGAGTGAGGGGGTGAAGGTGAGTGTGGCTATGAGGGTGAGGGTGAGTGAGGGCGACCTAATATGCCGACCTCTGCTGACAAACGAAGTAGGAAGAAACCTCAACGCTCTGATTTGCTAGATACGCAAATCTGTTATAAATATTTCTTAAGATTTAAATTCTTAAAGGTAGGAAGCAATAAATGATAGACAAACGTTAAATAAAATAGCATTTTGTGGATTATTTTTGCGGGAAAGGTTTCATTAAAATATTCGTAGTAAAACGTGTGTGATTTAAATCATCTTGATCTTTACTCTCCACCCTGACAACAGACCATAGTTCCCAGCACATTCAACCATACCATTCGTTTTGATGAAAGCATTTTCGATTTGATAGCGGGAAAAACCGCCGATGGATAACTTGTATACATGTTTAATACGTCGCGCTCTCTGCTTTCAGTGAGAGTCCCCGGTTTCTACGCATTTGAAACAGGAGACGATAACCGAAAAAAGGGACAACTCACAACCAGTGTCGGGTAAAGGGCATATGAAAAGTACTTTAAGTAAAGTACAAATTAAATTAGAGTTTATGGACTTGAAAGGGAGTATACATGCTTTGCACCTGACGTCATCCCTTGAGATCTCCGGCCACCGCCAGAGAAGAGGGGAAGGACTCTCTTTAGCGTGTCCCCGACGTGACCAGGCGTTGCTAGAGTGGCTTCATGGGCATGAAGGCACGCGTCGCTATTCTCCCTCTCGAAGATTAACCCGGCACTCAAAATTCGTACAAAAGCAGCTTCCCCGTCTCTCTCTCTTCCGTGGTGGTGCGAAATGGATGATGTGACGCCAGTGCAAAGCACCGGGACAGTGTTCTTTCAGAGTGAAGTACAAGCACTGTTTAACAAAATCTTTCATGATGCTTTTTCATTCCTCTGGGCCTATAAAATAGTGCAGGTTTTGTGTGTGTGTGTGTGTTTTTTTGTTTTGTTTTTTTTTTGCTTTTTTTTAACGTTGGTTTGCATTCCTGGGGGAGTAATTGAGGGTGCATTAGTTATTAGGGAGTTTTCGTAGACCGCGTTTCTTCCTCCGCTAAGCCCTCCGCAACCCGCTACGATGCCCGGAACTCTACAGTCAAGGCCATGGGCGCGCAGGCGCATTAGCGGTTTCTTCGTTGCGCAGGGCTTAGCGGAGGAGGAAACGCGGCCTACGAAAACTCCCTATAGCGAGTTTTCGTAGACCGCGTTTCCCACTCCGCTAAGCCCTCCGCAACGAAGAAGCCGCTAATGCGCCTGCGCGCCCATGGCCTTGACTGTAGAGTTCCGGGTAGCGTAGCGTGTTGCGGATACCTTTGCGGGACGGCGAAAGCGATCTACGAAAATTCCTTTTCGTTTGCGCTGACCGAGTGTGAAGTAGTGAGAGTGTGAAATGCTGGCGGAATGTAGACCCCCGGTACAGACGGAGCGATGCGTTTTCT